>NW_026873965.1:0-15274 GCF_032173495.1 Musca vetustissima
TAAAGGGTAACATGCAAACACGCTAGAACGTCGTTGTGAATTTAAACCTTTTAAAAAGAAAGTCGGGAACTTCATGTGGTCACTATGTCATTGGAAAATGCTTAACCTAATTACAACAACTAACTAGTAAGGCAAATTCAAAATTTTGACGGGGCCGACGATATGATACCCTTCACTACTATGGGTATATTAAACAGATCCTTACAGACGTTGCACTTTTAAAGGACCATTAACATCAAATTGAGTGATTTTAGTTCAGTTCTTTAGCTAAATGTGAAGCGACTTAGATCAATCAATAAACATGTCATTCGTTTGTAGCAATGGGAGAACTTAAAGCAAATATCAATGGGACCCATTGAATATTTTGAGCCCAATTAACACGAATGTCCAACTAATAAACATGAGGAGTTTGGTGCTATATTCAAATATGAACCGAATTCAACGAAACTTGTCACAGATAAGGTTATACTAATTTCAGTACGTTTGGTTTCTATCGGCTATACTTTGGGTCCTTGGTTAATAATTAACTTGAAATTGGACGAAAATGTATATGGGAGCGCGGTAGATTATTGTAACTTCAGTACGTTGTGCAAAATTTTGTCCGAATCGGCATATCTTTGGGCCTTTGGTGCACCACTTACTTAAAATCGGACTAATATATGTAGGTTTGGTTACCTTTAGTTCAAATTGAAACACTCTGTTTTATGTTTAATTTGATATTATAGTTTTTATTGTTTAAATTATAAAGTTGGGTTCTTATTATTAAATAAAGCAATATTTACAAAGTTCACAAAATCAAAATTCAATTAACTTCACTTCTTATGATTCTTAACACTTCTTGTTACTTCACAACTTCTATATTACTTCAAATTACTTCTACACTTCTTGATTTCAAATTAGCGACTGTGTCAGTTCTTCTATCTGTCGGTGTCACTTCAACTTTTGAAAATCGTTGCGTCTATGTTAAGTAGAGCTTTGTCAATCGTTTTCGTCGATGTTTATTACTTCGTGTGTGATCGGCTGTGTTCAATAGTACATGCGATTAGTGGAGTTGGTAATGCAAATAAGAGCAGTTGCGTAACCCGTTCCTACATTCGGCCATCCTGATTCGCATTCGACCGCGAATGTACACTCCAAGGCTTCATATATTCTGAGACAGTGGTTGAACGTCTCGGACCTTCACCATCACCTACTTTCTCGACGATGTATCTACTATGGTTCAGCTGTTGGACAATTTTGTACGGACCCAAAAACTTCGGTCTTAACTTCATACCAGTACCGAATTGAGTACGTTTAATGGCTACCAAGTCGTTAATGTTGTAGCAAGTCTCGGGCTTTCTCATCCTATTATATCCTCGTCTATTCTCCTCTTGAATCTTTAGTATATTATCTTTTGCCTCCTCTCGTAGCAAACAACGTTCATTTTCGAATTCTTCTACTATACACTCTTCTAACATTTTCCTTATGTCTGTACAGTCTTCTATTCTCATATCTACACCTGTTAACAATTTGAATGGCGATATCTTAGTACTTCGAGGGGGTGTATTGTTTATAGTTTTCTGAACACGATCGACATATTTATACCAATTTCCAGGCGATTCAGCGCATAACTTCGTTAACATTGGTACAACTATCCTATGCATACGTTCGACTTGCCCATTTCCTCGTGGAACACCAGTAGCAATCAATAAATGTTGTATATTCATTTTTTCGCAATATTCGTCAAATTGTTTTGAAGTAAATGCTGTCCCTCTATCGGTAATAATCCTCTGTGGGTTACCAAATACTGCTGATTGTTTCTTTAATTTGTCTATTACCTCGTTTGTACCTGTGCTCTTAGTGGGGTACAGCCAAACAAACTTGGTAAAACCATCTACTACCACCAATATATGATTATATTGTTTATGAGTTGCTTCCATTGGCCCTACATGGTCTAGATGGTACGTCATCAACGGCTTGTCTTCTTTACATATTGGACTTAGATATCCTTCCTTACGACCTCTCTTAGCATCAGCTACTATGCATTCCACACAGCTTTTTACTATCCTTTCCGTTTTCTTTGTCATGTCTGGTATGAAATAATTTTTCCTGACAAGATCCTCTGTCTTCCGTGTAGCAAAATGTCCCTGTCTATGAGCTACAGTAATTATTTCATTTTCCATAGACGATGGTATCACAATAAGTTCCTTGTTTGGATCTTTATGCAGAATGTCGAATTTTATATAGTAGTCGTCGTACGTACTAGTTTCTAAAACTTTCCTGACCGCTCTTATCCACTCATCCTGTAACTGAGCTTCTCTAATACGATGTTTAAGTGAATCCTCGATCATAAGACATGCCAACCTACTTAATGCGTCTACGTGTTTCATCCTCGAACCTGATCTATGCTCTATGGTATAACTGAACTCTTGCAAAAATAGTGCCCAACGAGATATTCTTGGCGGAATGTCATGTTTACGCATTGTTAGTGCGAATGCGTTACAGTCAGTTACTATTTTTATATGTAGTCCAAGTACGTATATCCTCCATTTCTTCAAAGCTTCTACTACAGCTAAAACTTCTAATTCAAAAGAGTGATATTTCTCTTCAGCTGGTGTAGTTTTCCTACTCATATATTCTACTGGATGGAATTTTCCGTCTTCATCCTTTTGGAGTAGGGCTGCTCCGTACCCATACATACTGGCGTCTGCATGAATCTCAGTTATTCCTTTCGGGTCAAATATTTTTAAAATGGGCGCTTTCACTAATGCACCTCTGAGTTGATTATAAGCTGCTATTTCCACATCTCCCATTTTAAATTTTGAATCTTTCTTTAAAAGATCCGACAGCGGTCGAGCGATTGTAGCGTACCCCTTTACAAAACGTCTAAAATATGATGTAAGACCTAAAAATCTTTCTAGAGCTTTCCTGTTTGTAGGAAGCGGATAATTTGCTACTACTCTAGTCTTTTCCACAGACGGCAATATTGTAGAGTTTTCTATGACATACCCCAAAAAATTAATTTTCTTCTGTAGAAACTGGCACTTCTTCCATTTTATTGTAAGTCCGTTTGATTCCGCGACTTCCAATACTTTTTCTAACTTTTTTACACCCTCTATATTGTCCTTCGATGGAATCACGATGTCGTCCATGTAAATTACTAAAACTCCCTGTGACACCAATTCCCTGAAAATGGATGCAATGTATCTGCAAAATACTGCTGGTGAATTTGATATACCAAATGGAACAAATTTGAATTCATATTGTCCATTGTGTGTCACAAATGATGTGTACTTCTGTGATTCTCGCTCAATTGGAACATGGAAGAAACCATTTTTCAAATCCAAGGTTGTATATATTCTAGCATTCAATAATCTTTGAATAACATCATCAATTACTGCCATTGGGAAATTATCGCGCACGATCTTCTCATTTAATTTTCTAAAGTCACAACATAGTCGTCGTGTACCGTCTTTCTTCTTCACTAAAACTACTGGTGCGCTATATTCGGAGCTACTTTTTGTAACAATTCCATCCTTAAGCCATTCATTTACCTGTTCATCGACTGCGCACTGATCAGGATATGACATTCTTCTAGGTCTTTGTGATACTGGGATTTCATCAGTCAAAATAATTTTCATTTCTACTGGGTGGGATACAGGTTTGACAGGATTGTATTCTGTTATTAATTTAGTAATTTTATTTCGAGTCTCATTGTCCAAATGTCTAAGATCCAAATCATCTCTAAAATCTTCATTATACGACAAATTTAATATATCTGAGAACTCTGTTTCCAGTTCTGAAATTGGATTATTGTCCACAGAACATGGGATCTTGTTCTCGTATATATTATTGGATGTATTAACTCTGCGCGAGAACATCGCTCTATTCGAATTTATAATCATGTCAACTTGATTCAATATATCATTTCCTATTATCACAGAATAACCTATATTTGGCTTCTGCAGTATGTGGAATGTCATATTTATTTCGTTATCGTCAATTTTTGCTTTCGTATTTAAGTATCCCAACGTACAAACAGTTTTGCCTCCTATACCACTTAAAGATTTAACCTCATCGCCAAGCTTCACATTACCTAGCTCATCTAAAACATCGCTTCGTAACAGACTGACATCACTTCCAGTGTCTACTAGCGCTATGAATTTTTTACCTAGAATTTCAACTTCTTTGAAAATTCTCTGAGTCTGCGAAATATCCTCGGACAATGTGTGGACCATATCTTTTTTGTTTGCACTAATCTTTTCGTCCTTGATTTCTTCTTTCCCGTTCAATTTGCATTCAAATGACTTGTGCCCAAATCCCTTGCACTTAAAACATTTTGTTCCAGGGGTCTTGCATTGGTTTGCAAGATGCCCTTTTTCACCACACCTAAAACAACGGACAGACGTTTTATTATTTTCCTCAATTTTTCTGGTTTGATATACTCTGGAAGCGGACGGACTTTCAGTACCTTTCATTTTCTCATAAATCTTTAATTTGGTTTTTAAGTCGTCTATTGTAGTTGCCTGGTATAAAATATTTTTGTTTAATTTAGAGTCCGGTATACCTTCTACGAAATATGTTATTATGCTCTCATCGTCTATATTAATTGGTTGCCCTATTTCCATTAAACTATATAGATATTCTCTCAAAGTCTCATTATTCTTCTTTTTCCGGTTTGATAGATGTCTGTGAACTTCTACTGACGATGTCTTCACACCAAATTCCTTCTTCAATGACTCTTTAAGGGTTGGCCAGTTTTTAATATTGGGTTGACTCCTAACATAAATTTTGGCTGCCCCTGTCAACAATTGTTTGCCATATATAAATTTCCTTAAATTGTCCCATCCCACCGTACAAGCGCAATCTTCGAACTCACGAAGCCATTGCTCAATAGTGGGCATTTGGTCACCTGAAAAGCTTGAGACAGAATCTTGAATATCCCTCAATGTAAATAGACTTGTAGCTTGTCCAACTGACGATGTTGCCTCTCCATAGTCAGATCCGTCGTCCTCAGCTACAGAATGACCGTAATGTTCGAGAAGCCGAGCCTGCAACTCACTCTTATTTCCACTTTTTGCCAAATTGAGCTCACCCAATTTGACTTTAAGATCATCAACCGTCAGTTTCTCAATGTTTTTCCTGTCCATGTCTATCTAGTCGACAGTCGCTTTACAATAAACCAAAAAAAATAAAAATGATTCAAGTTAAAAAATAAAAATTAATGTTCTTATTCTTAACTAATACACAAAGAAATTCAAGTGCGAAAAAAATTCTGATTCTCTACTTAAAATTTACACAAACCAAAAATGTACATCTATTTTGAATTCATATGATAAATACTGTTAGGTCACAATAAAAAATCATTTACCCTAAACAAACAATGATTTCTGCCGTTAGTTCGCAACAACAATTAAAAAGGCAAAATACGCAGTACCCAAATGCTGCCTTACCGTTAGGTCTTCTCGATCACTTCACCGTTGTTCTTTGGGTCGTCTAATTGTTGTTGTTACACGCACACTCCACTTGCCTGCAGTTGTTGTTGTGTATATTGCGCATCAACCAACGTCAAATTCTTTATTATTTGTTCTTGTTGTTGTCTTTTGCACTCAGCCAACGTTACCCCTCTTCAAAATCTCGGACATTTGTTGTTGTTATGCTCAAAGATTAACGGCACCCTTTTTCCAAATCTCGTACATTCACACTTGTTGTTGTTATGCAGAAATATTTACCTGCGCCTTTTCTCGAAATCATACACACTTGTTGTTGTAATGTTTCGCACAAGCTGCTGTGTTGTTGTAATGTCTTTGTACACGCTGATGTGTTGTTGTAACGTCTATGCACAAGCTGGTATGTTGTAACTTCTTAAGTTTTGTAATGATCATTAATTACATCATATAAACTGTTCAATGTTTTTCAAATTCAATCAATCAAAACTTTATCATCATAATTTCTCAGATCAGCAATTTTTCTTAAAATCTTTTCTCCAATAGTCTTCATTTTTTTAAGTTCACAAGCACTTAAATTTTTTTCAATATTTGTAGCAAATCACCATCAAAATTTGACCATCACTTTATTTAATTTGAACCGGGCGAGCCCCCAAATATGTAGGTTTGGTTACCTTTAGTTCAAATTGAAACACTCTGTTTTATGTTTAATTTGATATTATAGTTTTTATTGTTTAAATTATAAAGTTGGGTTCTTATTATTAAATAAAGCAATATTTACAAAGTTCACAAAATCAAAATTCAATTAACTTCACTTCTTATGATTCTTAACACTTCTTGTTACTTCACAACTTCTATATTACTTCAAATTACTTCTACACTTCTTGATTTCAAATTAGCGACTGTGTCAGTTCTTCTATCTGTCGGTGTCACTTCAACTTTTGAAAATCGTTGCGTCTATGTTAAGTAGAGCTTTGTCAATCGTTTTCGTCGATGTTTATTACTTCGTGTGTGATCGGCTGTGTTCAATAGTACATGCGATTAGTGGAGTTGGTAATGCAAATAAGAGCAGTTGCGTAACCCGTTCCTACATATATATGGAAGGGTATAAATATCAATATTGATCTTCGTTTTATTATAGACCCATATTAGGTATATAAAAAGCTCCGAATTAGATTATTTGGCCCAAGGACGAACCCTATTGAAATTTGAGAAAATCGGTTCAGATTTAGATATAGCTCCCATATATAGTTTCATCCGATTTAATGTAAATTTAGATATAGCTCCCATATATATTTTCGTCCGATTTTAGGCAAATAAATATATCTTCCGATTTACATGAATTTTGACTTTACGTACTGAATTAAGTCTAGAACGATGTGTTTTAAATTTCGTGAAAATCGGTCTCAGATTTAGATATAGCACCCAGATATATTTTCGTCCGATTTTAGGTAAATATTGCACCAAAGTATCTTTATATCTTTCAATTTGCACGAAATTTGGCATAGTGTACTGAAATAAGTGTAGAACGATGTGTGGTAAGTTTCGGGAAAATCGGCTCTAAATTTGCCCGAATGAAATTAAATTTATCATAGGTTGCATAGAAGACATGAGTATGTTCCTTCAAGGGAACATTGACATGCAATTGTAAGGATACATATGTACAGTATACCCAAAGTAGTGAAGGGTATTATACAGTCGGCCCAGTCCGACTTTACTACTTTCCTTACTGGTTTTGTAGTGAAATTTTACAGTCAATGAGAAAACAATATACCAAATTACATCCAATTCGGTTGAAAAGCGTGCATAGATATGGTAATACCATTACAAGAATCCAAAATACCAAAATGAAGCCAATTTGATTCAAAAACGTGTCAAGAACCCCCATATTGGGGTGCTACCATATAATAGGGAGGGGATCCCCTTAACGTGGCTCAATTTTCAAAACTTTTTGTAAGAAAATGTGTTATTTAATGAGAACCTAAAATACACAATTGCAAGTAAGTTGGTTGGAAAATCCCCTAAATACCGAATAAAGGTTGGTACTGTTCTATGGGGACTATGGCGATCTTAGGTCAAGATTTATAATTTTTAGTACGGATATGTGTTATTCAATGAAAATCCCAAAATACCAAATTACCGGCAATTCGGTTGGTAAATCTGTCCAAAATTCCCAAAATACCAAATATTGGGGAGTACTTTTATATGGGGGCTACACCAAAACGTGGGCCGATACATCCCATTTACCATACCAAACATCCTAGGAGTACCAGCAATGTCTGTGCAAAATTTCAGAGCTCTATCTTCAATATCTCTATCGTGATTTCAAAAGTCAGAAGAAATTGCTTTTCGTTTTTCGGTGGGTGAACATGATAGCCCTCAAATGAAGTATCTTTTTCATATTCGGAATTTTGTCTGAAGATTTGGTTGTACCCTGTTTTGACATAGAACCCATACCAACATTGATAGCTACAGTGGTGTTGTGAATAAAAATACCTGTTTGTTCTACATCAAATGGTCTAAAAAACATTTTAAGTAGTTAAAGTGGGCATTTCAAACTCGACCATACGAATATAAAACCTCCTTTTTACCCGCTCTAAGCTTTAGTGATTAATGCCGATAATAAACATTGAAATAAGAATCATTCTACGCTTTCTAGGAATAACAAAAAGAAAACTCACTCGTAATGCTGCTCAATTATAGCTTCCAATTAACTTTTTTTATTTGTTGCTGTAACAAGTTTCACAACTTTTCGAAGGCGTTGCAAGCTATCACAAGGCGTCTGTCAAGTATTTTATGTAAATATTTGTGTTTGAGTTCTTTTTATTTGTTTGTTGTCGTTTCTTTACTTTTGTTTGCCATCAATGGAACATTTGTTGAACAAACAACCAATTGTCATGCCGTTGGCAACATTCAACATGTGGCATTTCTTTCTATTCCAATTTATGTAATTTTTTTCAATTTCCCCCTTCTGCTACTCAACTGTTTTTGTCTTTATGCTCCGTGTATTTTCAGCTACAAACATGTACACGGACATCTTTCGGTGGTTGTCTGCCTGCTGGGCACCATGGCCAATACGCTCAACATAATGGTATTATCGCGACGTGAAATGCGCACACCCACCAATGCCATTCTAACCGGCCTGGCCGTGGCTGATTTGGCCGTTATGCTCGAATATCTGCCCTATGCCATTCATGATTACATTCTATCCGAATACTGGACACGAGAACAACAGCTGAACTATCCTTGGGCATGTTACATCAAATTCCATGCCATTTATGCTCAGGTATTGCACACCATTTCCATTTGGTTGACGGTAATGTTGGCCGTGTGGCGTTATATAGCGGTTACCTATCCGCAAGTGTCCCGCGAATGGTGCGGCATGACTAATACTGTGATTTCAATATTGCTGGCCTATGTTATATGTGGATTGGTGGTCACACCCTGGCTGTACTTAGTCAGTTCGGTGGCACAATTCGAGGAGGTGGTAACCGAACAAAATAAAGTGCTCTATTCAAGGCCATTGAGTGAATACATCCTAAAGTATCAGACCAAACATGATTATGCGAATTTCTCTAAGCTCAGCACTTTAAATGCCACTGGCGCTGTGCAGAGCAGCAGCAGCAACAGCACTAACAACAACAACGACAGTGACACCGACATGATGATGACGGCGGCAAACAATGCCTCATTATTGCAGCATCAACATCACAATATAACAGTCTATCGTCTGTATCACAGCGACATGGCACTGCAGAACAGCACCCTGCGTTTGGGCACCCTGCTCGTCTATTCGGTGCTGATAAAACTGATACCGTGCATAGCACTCACGGTACTCTCGTTGCGTCTAATAACCGCCCTCTTGGAGGTGAAAAGACGCCGACAAATGTTACACAGTCAATTGCTAAAGGCCGAGGAGAAATCTTCACAATCGAATGCAAGTCAGACAATGCCGGCGGGTGTGGGCGGAAGTGGCATGGCTGGTGGGTCGAACACAGTCGTTGCTGGTACCTCGCCCCTCGTCGATGCCAACCAAATGGCCATGAACTCAACACTGATGATACGGAAAAAAATCGATAAAGCGAAACAAACGGATCGCACAACGCAAATGCTGTTAGCGGTGTTAATGTTGTTCCTTATCACCGAATTGCCCCAGGGCATAATGGGTCTGCTCAATACGATATTGGGTGAGGCGTTCTTTATGCAGTGCTATCTGAAATTGAGTAAGTATTTGCCGGCATATTCTAACACACGCGCGGGCACACACACGCACATACATAACCTATAATTGGGAATAAATAAATCATTTGTTGTTAGTGTCAGGGACAACATGTAATTAATGTGTCAAACAACATTTATGACATACGATTTGTTTGTGGTCGAAAGGTAAGAAAAACAACAACAATCAAACAAAACAAAAAAAATAATATTGTTTTTTACTAGTTTTGTTATAAAACAAACCACCAACACATGAATATGATTTGTGGGCAAAACCAGGCAAAAGTGATAAAATGGACATTTAGGACTAAAATAATAATAAGAACAACAGACAGATATAAAAGTTACTTTCAGAGATATCACTTGTTTGTTTGACATTCAAAAAATCCCGTTGCTGTTGAAATGATTTGTGGTTAAAAAAAATAAAAATACAACTGCAAACATTTTAAAATCACATGTATAAAATCTGTAAGTGGGAATTATTGAAGGAGAAGGGCACATACCGCATATCGGTTTGATTTTTTATAGGAGTCTATTACAATTACTTCCTAAATTCAAAATCATCTTAGGGGATGTGAGTGTCCAGATCAGAATATTGAACAACCCTACACCAAGATGTGGTAAAGAGGGTATTATTATATTATATATTTTAAACATATAGAGAATGTATTAAGAATCACTTTCTGATTTTAATTTAAGCAAGGTCGGACCTCCTTTCCAGATTTTAGGCTCATTTTCCAAACGAAATTTGCCATTTCGGCTTCGGTTGGAAGGTGTAAAAAAGAAATGTTTTTTTCGCTACCTTCTTATGTTTAAAGTTTTAACCTCATTTGTCCACCGAGTTAAATGCACACCATCTGGTGGAGGGTATAACAGGTTCGTAACCCAATAATAACAATAATTTTTGCTTTCTTATTTTTCATACATGGTGATTGTTAGAGATATGTCAGATACATGGTATAATTATTACAAGGTAGGGCACAGCTACCAACTGATTACAATTTTTTCTCAAGGTGGCTTGTTCCATCAAATCGAAATACATATTTTGTGTATGTGTGTGTATTGTTTTGAATACTTTGTCAAATAAATTCAAAATAAATTGAAATACATATGTATGTATATTCACATTTAATCGAAATAAAAATTATGTTTTTAACATCTTCGTCTGGATGTAATTACTTTGTTATGGATGAAACAAACATTTGATGGTATTCCCCACTGGATTTTGGGAAGAAATCATAACCTTTCATTCATTTTTCGCGTTTTTAGTTTTGTGTTGAAAAAATGTCAAATAAACACAAACACTTGTTGCGTATATTTATTTTATTTTTGGCAGAAGAAGCCACACGTGCATAGTTGCTTTTTATACCCTTCACCACACTGTGGTACAGGGTATTATGTCTTTGTGCATATGTTTGTAACAGGCAAAAGGAAACGAGATAGACACATGGTCCCTTTTGATAATATACATAGAATCACTTTTTAAGTCGATTTATGCATATCCGTCCGTCCGTCTGTCTGTCCATGTTAAATTGTAAACAATGTACAGGTCGCATTTATTATCCGAATTGGATGAAATTTGGCACAGCTCATTTGTTTGGCCCAAGGACCCTATTGAAATTATGAAAAATCGGTTCAGATTTAGATATAGCTCCCATATATATTTTCGTTCGATTTGAGGTAAATGGTGCACCAAAGTCCCTATATATCTTTCGATTTGCACGAAATTTGGCACAGCGTACTTAATTAAGCCTAGAATGATGTGTGCTAAGTTTCATAAAAATCGGTTCAGATTTATATATAGCTCCCATATATATTTTCGTCCAATTTAAGGTAAATGGTGGGCCAAAGTCCCTAAATATCTTTTGATTTGCACGAAATTTGGCACAGCGTACTGAATTAAGCCTAGAATGATATGTGGTAAGTTTCGTGAACATCGGTTCAGATTTAGATATAGCTCCCATATATATTTTCGTCCGATTTAAGGTAAATGGTGCACCAAAGTCCCTAAATATCTTTCGATTTGCACGAAATTTTGTATAGCGTACCGAATAAAGTCTAGAATGGTGTGTGTTAAGTTTCGTGATAATCGGTTCAGATTTAGATATAGCTCCCAAATATATTTTCATCCGATTTAAGGAAAATGGTGCATCAGAGTCCTTATATATCTTTCGATTTGCACAAAATTTGGCACAGCGTACTGAATCGGTCTAGAATGACGTGTGTTAAGTTTCCTGGAAATCGGTTCAGATTTAGATATAGCTCCAATATATATTTTCGACCGATTTAAGGTAAATGGTTTACCAAAGTCACTATATATCTTTCGATTAGCACGATATTTGGCATGGCGTACTGATTTAGGTCTAGAATGATGTGTGTTAAGTTTCCTGAAAATCGGTCTAGATTTAGATATAGCTCATATATATATTTTCGTCCGATTTATGGTAAATGGTGCACCAAAGTCCCTAAATATCTCTCGATTGCACGAAATTTGGTATAGCGTACTGAATAAAGTCTAGAATGGTGTGTGTTAAGTTTCGTGATAATCGGTTCAGATTTAGATATAGCTCCCATATATATTTTCATCCGATTTAAGGAAAATGGTGCATCAGAGTCCTCATATATCTTTCGGTTTGCACGAAATTTGGCACAGCGTACTGAATTAAGCCTAGAATGATGTGTGCCAAGTTTCGTGAAAATCGGTTCAGATTTAGATATAGCTCCCATATATATTTTCGTCCTATTTAAGGAAAATGGTGTACCAAAGTCTCTATATATCTTTCGATTTGCACGAAATTTGGCACAGCGTACTTAATTAAGCCTAGAATGATGTGTGCTAAGTCTCATGAAAATCGGTTCAGATTTAGATATACCTCCCATATATATATTATCGTCCAATTTTAGATAAATAGTACATCAGAGTCCCTATATATCTTTCGATTTGCACGAAATTTGGCATATCGTACTGAATGAAGTATAGAATGATGTGTGTTAAGTTTCCTGAAAACCGCTCCAGATGTAGAAATAGCTCCCATATACATTTTGGTCCACATAGATCTTTCGTAATGAACTTAGTATAACCTATAAGTTAGACATAAATGCTGCACCGAATTCCCCAGGTGGGTCCGATTGGCATAAAATTTTGCACAACTTATTGAAGTTATTATGAGATCACGTGTGGCAAGTTTTGTTGATTTGGATATAGTTCCTATATATAGTTTCGTCAGATTTTAAGTAAAATGTGCACCAAAGACTCAAAGTTATATAGTTTATATCACCTAGCACGTGGAAAGTTTTATTTAATCGGTTCAAATTTGGTTAGAGCTACCATACAAAGTTTCTCCCGATTTTAAATAAATGATGCACCAAGAACGCAAAATATGGCCGATATTCTGTGACAAATTTCGAAGAAATCGGCTTAGATTTCGATATAGCTTATATACATATTTTCGTCCGATTTGAAGTAAATGGTGCACCAAACTCCTCATGTTTATCAGATATGTATCCAAATAATCAACGGGTATCCGATTGATAAAAGCTTTAAATTGATTTACATAATTTTGTCCCATTGAAAAGAATCAACTCTATATCTGACCAAATGAAAAATTTAGTATAGGTTGCGGAATGACATGTTTATGGATCCAATTTCATTATACTGTTCCTTCAAAAATGCGACGTCTGTTAAGATTCATCTGTTGAATATACCCAAAGTGGTGAAGGGTATCATATAGTCGGCCCCGTCCGACTTTACTACTTTCCTTACTGGTTTGTTATTCACCTCAAGGTGTCCTACCTTGTATTATTGTACCATGGTCAGATATAACAAAAAAACTTTATCCAACAAATACCTTCTCACTTCACATATTCATTTGGAAACTTAATTTTGTCTACGCAAATAAAAATTGACTGCCTATGATATCTCTCTGGAGAATAATTCAGAAAAAAATAACACCATAAAATATAATAAATTTAAAACCACTTATATTTGTTAAAAAAAAGTTGTTTGTTTTTAATATTAATTGAAAATGAAAATTTCAAAAACAACATAACAATTCCTGACGTAAATCCATTTTATCGCACTTTTATATCCTCAGGGTTCTAAAAGTCAATGAATAACAAAATATAGCCAACACCAACAGAGACATATCAATTTCAATTTAATCGTCATTTTTATTTTTCTTTCAAAATAAAAAATGAAACGACACAAACGTGTACACATCATAATTGACCTATGAACTTAATACAAATTTACAGCTTTGTTTGTTTTTTTTTCGTTTCAAAAAAAATTTTAAAAATATGCTTAAAGTGCGAAAATATTTGTTGCATTGTGGGAGTAAGATGTGATTGGCCTTTTTATATATAACAACATGTGCTAAATTTTTATGTGGCATGTTTAAAATAAAATATTGCTAATATCAGAAGAAGAGACCGATCAGAACTTAAAATTATATTTTAGTTTAGTATGTGTTAGCAACTCTTCCCATTTCTGATATAATCATCATTTGCAAATAGGTTATAATTGAATTTGTATGTACAAATTTCAGTTCGCATTGATAATTAAATTGCCTTTTATGATTGGAATAGAACTGAATTTTTAATTGGGATAATTGTTGAAAGGATAGAGAAAAATAAGGAAAGTACAAAAATCGAACGAGAACACCGCCACCTTGTGTATATTTAAGAGATTTTCCCAAATTTGTTATTGTAAAAGAAGCCGCATTTTAGGAAAAAACAAATTACAATAAATGGAGCGGGATATTCATAAGAGGTCTATGCCAAAAAGCGTACCGATAGCAAACATTCTGCGATTTTAACACATAAATATGCTTCCCAAGTAATCGTCAAACCGCGAGTGGATGGACGGTGTGAAAAGCTCTTCCCGACATTGGTTATAGCAGAAGGAAAGTAGTAAAGTCGGACGGGGCCGACTATATGATACCCTTCACCACTTTGGGTATATTCAACAGATGAATCCTAACAGCCGTCGCATTTTTGAAGGATCAGTAAAATGAATCAGCTTCTAGAAATTTAGAAGATATTTGGCAGCGGATTCGATAGACGTATATTCCAAATAAAATTCTACTGAAATTGGTTAAAAATATGCCAAACTGCATAAGGGCCAGCCTATAATATGGAAGAGTTCGGCATAAGTACTAAAAATATTCGCTTTTTTCAAACGTATGCAAGTAAGTTTATTGGAGTTGATTTTGTTTTCTTTATTTTTTTCTTACAAATTGACGAAGACGTTTATTTTAATTTCAACCTTTTTGTTAAGATCTATTACTTAACAAATAAAATATTTTTGAATTAACTTTTTATACTCTTCACCACACTGTGGTGCGGGGTATTATTTAATTTCATTTTTATGTCATAAAAATGCTCAACGTGCAAACATACAACCACTTCAATACTTTCTGGGGTGTAGGTCGAATATTGGGGTTTGCAAACAAAATAATACATTTTATAGACACTCAACCCCATGGTGAATAATGTTTTATTACATGAAAATAACTTCAATTACCATAAAAAAAGTATGTATATATGTTTGTTTGCGTGTGTGTGTGAGAGGGTATTTAATACCTTCAAAAATATGCACTTGATTGAATATTGCATATTGAAGTGTTGACCAT
>NW_026873966.1:0-15522 GCF_032173495.1 Musca vetustissima
TATGGTGCTATGAAGTGAATGAGAATTATTGTGTACTTCAAGGAAATTGTCTGTCCTTTAATGCAATGAAGTTGAAGAACGCAGGTAATGATACCGGCTTAGGTTTAAAGTGAGACGTTATTCACTACTAAATATTGAGGTGGGTTGACATTAACTTGGGTCGTGCATAATGTATGAAACGGTCACGTTACAAACTTATATACAATCGGAAGAAGAAGAAAAATATATAATTGGTATATATATAAATCTGAACCGATTTTCACGAAACTTAACACACACCATTCTAGACTTAATTCATTACGCTATGCTAAATTTCGTGCAAATCGAATGATACAAAGGGACTTTGGTACACCATTTACATTAAATCGGACGAAAATGTATATGGGAGCTATATCTAAATTTGGACCGATTTTCAGGAAACATAACACACATCATTCCAGACCTAATTTATTACGCTATGCTAAATTTCGTGCAAATCGAATGATATAAAGGGACTTTGGTACACCATTTACATTAAATCGGTCGAAAATATATATGGGAGCTATATCTACATCTGGACCGATTTCCGGGAAACATAACACACATCATTCCAGACCTAATTAATTACCCTATGCCAAATTTCGTGCAAATCGAATGAGATAAAGGGACTTTGGTACACCATTTACATTACATCGGACGAAAATATATATGGGAGCAATATCTAAATCTGGACCGATTTTCAGGAAACTTGTGTGATAGACGGAAGGCATTCATCCAGTGTTTTAGACGTCCGTTCGATTCGAGGAGTGAATATCGATTTGAACCATTACCTTGTAACATCCAAGTTAAGCACTCGTCTTATTGTAGCAGCAAAGGTGCGATCTAATGTAACACGGACATTTGACGTCGAAAAACTGCAAACACAACATTTAGCAGAAGACTATTCCGCTCAACATACCCAAATGCTTGACAAAAGTACCCCTTGTCCCGATAATAATATAGAAGCACAGTGGCAGAGAATTGCCCACTCCCTACAAACTGCAGCAAAAGCAACACTTGGATACCAAAGACCACCATCAAGAAATCCGTGGTACGATCAGGAGTGTCGTAATGCTACTGATATGCGGACTTTAGCAACACGTAAAGCGATGGAGAACTATCAGGAGAAAAGGAGTGAAGAGAAACGTATTTTCAGAAAAATAGAAGAAAGAACAAGAAAAACGTGAGCGTGATGTACAGAAGTCAGAATGAAGTTCGAAAATTCTATCAACGAGTAAAACATCAATTCGAAGGCTTTGGCGCAGGCACATCCTCCTGTAGAGATGAAGAAGGAAACCTGGTGACAGATATAGACAGCGTGCTGAGGATCTGGAAGAAGCATTTTGAAAAACTTCTGGTATCAAATAATAGCGGTGAAGAGGATACCCCAGAACCAATAATAGATGACGGTATAGAGTGTATACAACCTAGCCAAGATGAAGTCGAATAGCAATCAATCGGCTGAATAATAATAAAGCAGCAGTTGCCGATGGGTTACAAGCCGAACTATTCAATACTGGTGGTCAGATACTGGTAAGAAGTATGCCCCTGCTGATTAGTACAATTTGCCTAGAAGAATGTATGTCCAATGTTTGGAACCTCAGCATCCTGTGTCCCGTGCGCAAAAAAGGAGACAAGACGATATGTGCCAACTATAGAGGAATAAGTCTCCTTCCCATGGCATATGAAGTACTATCCAGCGTACTGTGTGAACGACTGAAGCCAATGGTCAATGACATTATTGGACAATACCAATGTGACCTCAGACCTGGAAAATTCACCATTGACCAAATTTTCACTCTGGAAATACTGCAAAAAACACATCGACACATTCCATCTATTCGTCGATTATAAAACCGCAATCGACAGCCCTATCCGTTCAGAGGTGTATAAAGCCATGTCTGCGTTTGGCTTTCCTGCAAAATTTATACGGCTATGCAGGATAACTTTATGTGACACAAGGTCAGCAGTTAAAGTCGGAAAGGACCTCTTGGAATACCGAATGAGGATTCAGACAAGGTGACCGTTTGCCGTGTGACCTTTTTAACATCCTGCTGGAAAAGGTAATACGAGAGGCAAAAGTGAACACCAAAAAACACATGTTACTCCCCTACGCCGATTACATCGACATAATGGGCCGAACACTGAGAGCGGTAACAGCTACCTTTGAATAAATTAAGAAGGAGTCTGCCAAAGTAAGTAAACGGCGAGAAGACCAAGCTGATGGTATCAACGCGCAAGACGTCCAGTAGACTCGGACCAACTGTGGAACTTGAGAACTACAGCTTCGAGTTAGTCAAAGATTTTATATACCTTTGTGCCGCCATAAACAAAACGAATGACATCAGTTTTGAAATTCGGAGAAGGATAGTGATGACCAACAGATGCTACTATGGTCTGAGCAAACAACTCAAAAGCAAGGCATCCTCCCGCCAGACCAAACTCCCACTCTACAAGACGCTGATACTACCCGTGCTGTTATATGGATATGAAGCATGGGTACTTGCGCAAGCAGATGACACAGCTCTTGGAGTGTTTGAGAAAAAAATTCTCTGAAAGATCTATGGGCCGATCTGAGATGACGGTGAATATCGCCCTCGAAAGACCCATGAGTTGTACGAGCTATTCTCGGACATCGACATTGTTGGACGTATTGAGCTGCAGCGACTACGTTGGCTAGGCCATCTTGTGAGAATGCATGAAGTTGTCCCAGCACAGAAGGCATATAAAAGCGAACGCAGAAGGGCAAGGCCACGAATAAGATGGAAAGACCAAGTGGAAGACAATATTGCCGAATATGGTCTTTCAAATTGGAAAAACTGCGCAAAAGACCGACGCGCCTGGAAATCTTTTTATACCCTTCACCACACTGTAGTACAGGGTATTATGTCTTTGTGCATATGTTTGTAACAGGCAAAAGGAAACGAGATAGACACATGGTTCCTTTTGAGAATATGCATAGAATCACTTTCTAAGTTGATTTATGCATGTCCGTCCGTCCGTCCGTCCGTCTGTCCGTCTGTCTGTCTGTGTATGTTAAATTGTAAACAAAGTACAGGTCGCATTTATGATCCGAATTGGATGAAATTTGGCATAGGTCACTTATTCGGCCCTATTGAAAATGGGAAAAATCGGTTCAGATTTATATATAGCTCCCATATATATATTAAACCGATTTAATGTAAACGGTCCCTATATATCTTTCGAATTGCACGAAATTTGGTACAGCCTAAGCATTTAGGTCTAGAATTATGTCTGCCAAGTTTCGTGAAAATCGGCCCAGATTTAGATATGCTCCCATATATAGTTTCGTCCGATTTCATGTAAATGGTGCACCAAAGTCCCTATATATCCTTCGATTTGCACGAAATTTGGCATAGTGTACTGAATTGAGCCTAGAGTGATGTCTGCCAAGTTTCGAGAAAATCGGTCCAGATTTAGATATAGCTCCCATATATAGTTTCGTCCGATTTCATGTAAATGGTGCACAAAGTTCCTATATGTCTTTCGATTTGCACGAATATTGGCACAAAGTACTGAATTGAGCCTAGAATTATGTCTGCCAAGTTTCGTGAAAATCGGTCCAGATTTAAATATAGCTCCCATATATAGTTTCGTCCGATTTCATGTAAATGGTGCACCAAAGTCCCTATATATCATTCGATTTGCTCGAAATTTGGCATAATGTATTGAAATGAGCGTAGAGAGATGTCTGCCAAGTTTCGAGAAAATCGGTCCAGATTTCTATATATCTCCCATAAATAGATTCGTCCGATTTCATGTAAATGGTGCAGCAAAGTCGCTATATATCTTTCGATTTGCACGAAATTTGGCATAACGTACTGAGTTGTGCGTAGAGTGATGTCTGCCTTGTTTCGTGAAAATCGGTCCACGAAATTTGACATAACGTACGAATTGAGCCTAGAATGAAGTCTGCCAAGTTTCGTGAAAATCGGCCTGAGTTAGATATAGTTCCCATATATACTTTCGTCCGATTTCATATATAAATGGTGCACCAAAGTCGCTATATATCCTTCGATTTGCACGAAATTTTGCATATCTTACTGAAATGAGCCTAGAGAGATGTCTGCCAAGTTTCGAGAAAATCGCTCCAGATTTCTATATAGCTTCCATATATAGTTTCGTCCGATTTCATGTAAATGGTGCACCAAAGTCGCTATATACCTTTCGATTTGCCCGAAATTTGGCATAACGTACTGAATTGAGCCTAGAGTGATGTCTGCCTTGTTTCGTGAAAATCGGTCCAGATTTAGATATAGCTCCCTTTTATAATAGATTGTTTTTTATTTAATTGACGCACCAAGGAACCAATAGGCTGATAGGAACAAAACGTTCTAAAATTACTATAACCTAACCTGTGACATGTTTGTTTGAAATCGCTTAATATTTGGGTAGAGCTTCCATATATATTTTCGCCCGATTTCAAGTAAATTGGGCATATCAGATTGACATCAAATTTTGCACAACAAACAAAATTGAGCATAGAACTACGTAGTTGCGTTTTCTAGAAGTACAAACATAGCCCAATATTTGTTGAAGTCGATTTACATACTTTATGGATAGATCTAGGTAGATTCACATTTAGATAAATATCACATATTTTATTTCATCCAATTTCATGTTAATAGTCCTGTTTAATATACCCATAGTGGTGAAGGGTATCATATAGTCGGCCCCGTCCGACTTTACTACTTTCCTTACTGGTTTAGGCTCGGCTTATGGAACGAAAGTTCTGTCACAAGCCATCTATGTAAGTATCTACAAATAAAAATAAAAAATAATTTAAATAGTTGCGACCATTAAATAGATCATTAACAATGGCCCGACAAATGCAACGTGATATATGATTTATCTTTTATTTCAATTTTCAACATTTCAAACCCTTTTGACTATCCAAATAGCCTTGTCATTCAACAACATCTGGTTCATTATAAATTTGTTAACAGACACCAACCTAAAATATAAAAAACACAATTTTGTCACTTTCACGTGGCTTCAGTTTAAAGGAAACTATTTTTGGACTCACGTGTTGGGGTAGGTGCTAATAGGACGACAATAGGTACATTTCATACGAAAGGTACCATTTTAAACGATAACAATAATAAATATCATAATATAATTTTCATGTCATATCCCCCTGGCAAATGCCAGTTCTTACAGCTATGGCAATTGTGATCGGATACAGGTATCGCAATTTATTTTTAAAACAAAAGTCTCTCATCATCTATTGTTAGGAAATGGATATCTATTGTAGTTTGTTATAAAATTTACTGGGTCGTTTTTTAAAGAAAATTACAAACAAAATATAATAGCTCACATGTTTATTGTGGGCGTTGGGTATTTTGTGTATCGATTTATGCAAATGAATAAATTGAATATGCAATGAATAATTAATTATGTCAAAACATGCACCACTACGAAAACAGTCACATCGTTGGTAAATTATCCCTGAGTCATCAAAATACTAAAAACGGGGCTTTTGAATGGGTGGAAATATATCAAAATTTTTTCGAAATAGTTTTTATCAAACGAAATTACTGCCACTTTGATTCACCATTAAATTTTCTATCTTGTGGGGGTACTTTTATATGAGAGCTATTTTTAAGGTCCTATGCGAAATTTTCGAAACTAACCGTCTGTAATTTTATATTTTTCTAAAAAGCAGTTTAAAATCTAGACTATTTTTATACGTAGTCTCGACCGATTTTAGGTAATTTGAATGGTGGCTATAAACATGTTTATTTATACATCCCTCTAAAGCCTTTGTGTGCCCTAAAGAGTTTGTAAGGCCGCAAAATATTTTAGTATACTTATCGTCATATCTCGACTAGTTGAGTCAGGCTAGACATGCGTGTTCCTCTGTCTGTCCATTATAGTATGTACAGTACATAGTACGGACCACATTTATGTATTATTTTATATTTAGAAGATGAAAACTTTATTTTTGTATGTGTGTCTGATCGGCATACAAGTACGTCACCCATAGTTGTTGGTGGTAATCAGCGAACATGTTTTTGTCCGTTTTTTCAGTCGCTCTGAAGGCAAGAATTACGACCCGAATGTCACGAAATTGTACATAGTCGGACGGGGCCGACCATATGATACCCTACATAACTTCCACGAAAATCTAACATTCTGGGGTTCTATATTCTGATCTTGGCAATATTTCGCAATATTTGCACCCTCTTGACCGACTAGAGGCAATAAAAATTACTAATATTGAGAACAGATTCCCTTCACGGTGGGTTGGGTTGTGATGTTCGGCTTTCAATTGTGGCCTATAGATCGACTTGAAAAAACATCAAAAATTAAATTTTCGATCAAATTCATCCCAAAATTAGTATAGTATTAGTAGTGTAAATATGTATGCGTATCTCCCACATCCGAGTACATACGACAATATAATTGGTATCAATTTAAAAGTCAACCACTCCTCTTGGATATACTATCAACTTCTCGGGTCTAAGTCCTTCAAGAGTAAACATATACGCCATAGAATACAAATTTTGTCGGGTTCGGGGTCCATTTGACTCGCTAAATAATAACAGATCTTTATCAAAACAGGCATGCTTATTCTTTGGCCCGATCCTCTTCTCCATGTAAAATTTCGCGATGTTCGGACCATATTTGCGGTCTCTAGAGCGACAATAAAAATATTTTGTTTTAAATCCATTCTTAAGGGGACCCCCCCTTTTTGGTTTCAAAAAATTTAATTTTGTATTTTGATTTAATTCGAACCTCCACTAATTCAAGAATGTCCCTATAAATTTTCATGTCAAAATCTCAACACTTTTTGAAGATATAGCCGATTTATTGTGTTAGCTTGTTTTTCTCCAAACAGCGTTTTTGCGAATGGCGGGCACGATAACTCAAAAACTAATAATCCAATCGATTCCAAATTTTGGAACGTTTCTCTGGGAGTGTATAGCCATATAGCCAATCGGTGAAGATCTTCCTTATTTTTTTAAATTAACTTTAATTAAAAAAAAAAATCAAAGTTCAGCCATATTGTTATACCCTTCACCATATTGCGGTACAGGGTATTATGTATTTGTGCATATGTTTGTAACAGAAAGAAGGAACGAGATAGACACATGGTTCCTTTTGAGAATATGCATAGAATCACTTTTTAAGTCGATTTATGCATGTCCGTACGTCCGTCTGTCCGTCTCTCTGTCCATGTTAAATGGTAAACAAAGTACAGGTCGTATTTATAATCCTTATTGGATTAAATTTGGCACAGGTCACTTATTCGGCGAACCCTATTGAAATTGGGAAAAATCGGTTCAGATTTAGATATAGCTCCCACATACATCTTCGTCCGATTTGAGGTAAATAGTGCACCAAAGTCCCCATATATCCTTCGATTTGCACGAAATTTGGCATAGCGTACTGAATTAAGTGTAGAACCATGTGTGTTAAATTTCGTGAAAATCGGTTCAGATTTAGATATAGCTCCCATATCTATTTTCGTCCGAATTTAGATAAATAGTGCACCAATGTTCCTATATATCCTTCGATTTGCACGAAATTTGGCATATCGTACTGAATTATGTCTGGAATGGTGTGTATTAAGTTTCGAGAAAATCGGTTCAGATTTATATATAGCTCCCATATATAGGTAAATAGTGCACAAAAGTCCATATATATCCTTCGATTTGCACGAAATTTGGTATAGCGTACTGAATTGAGTCTAGAATGAAGTGTGCAAAGATTCGTGAAAATCGGTTCAGATTTACATATAGCTCCCATATATTTTTTGTTCCGATTTAAGGTAAACGGTGTACCAAAGTCCATATATATCTTTCGATTTGCACGAAATTTGGTATAACGTAATGAATTTGGTCAATATCGATGTGTGTTAAGTTTACTGCAAATCGGTTCAAATTTAGATATAGCTCCCATTTATATTTTCGTCCGATTATATATATTTTTCAATTTGCACGAAATTTGGCATATCGTACTGAATAAAGTTTAGAATGAATGTTTAGAAATCTGTTCATATTTAGATATATCTCCTATATATATTTTTTTCTTCCTATTTTATGTAAATTGTGCTCTAAAGACCCAAAGTTTGTCTGATTGCCGCACAATTTTGTACAATGAACTGTAGTTAATATAAATTAATCTCGTGCAATCTCGTTGAAATTGGTTCAGATTTAGATATATGTTGCCCAAACTCCTCATGTTTATCAGATATTTATCGAAATAATCAACAGGTGTCCGATTGATATTTGCTTTAAATTGATTTACATAATTTTGTCCCATTGCAAGAAGTCAACTCTATATCTGATCAAATGAAAAATTTTGTATAGGTTGCAGAATGACAAGTTTATGGCTCCAATGTAATTTTACTGGTCCTTCAAAAATGCGACGTCTGTTAAGATTCATCTGTTGAAGATACCCAGAGTTGTGAAGGGTATCACATAGTCGGGCCCATCCGACTTTACTACTTTCCTTACTGGTTTTCTTTAAAATATTCTTTTTTCCATTATTTCATGTATTGCCTTTTTTCTTTTCCAAGTTTTTGCTATTTACACATTTTCCCGGAAAAACCTTGAAAAACCAAATTAAAATTACCCCTAACAATGAAAACCCACAAAACTCTTCCACTTTTCAGTTAGTTTCGTCTAATTTGTTATGCTAACAATAATTTTTAACAAGAGAACTACATTCATTTTTGCATATGCTAATAAGATTAAATGATGTAGTGGTATTTCCCAAATAATCAGCTTATCTACAAACACACACATACATATGACTATTTCTGAATTCCTGCATACAATCGCAATAGCAATGAATCAAAGTTCACAACAACATGAAATTGCTATTAATATTAAATATTAATAAAAATAGCAACACATGAAGTATTTTCGCATTATTGTGTGTATGTGTGTGTGCTTTTTTTTAATTCACAGCACTGACACTGGGTTGACCCTTCAATAGAAGGCTATAGTTGACGTAGACATTCATTCAATTTGCCGTCATGCTACACCGTTTGTTTGGCCTAACACTTATGCCACTCCATTTCCTGTGCAATCTCACCGCATCTCTCATTCGAACTAATACCAAGAAGAAAAAGCGGCATTTTCTGTTAAAAACCCTTAGAAGCTATAAATAGCTCAAAATGTTCTGAATGAAAACTACTTTGACTTTGGATACATATAAAATACAAATACACACACAATTGCACATGTTTATGGTGTTGAAGGAAACATTTTTAACAATTGCAACAGTACCAAAAGAGGCGTACATACACACAAATACTCACACAGAGATAGATAAACATTGAGCCGCACAATAAAATTAAGGTTAGACAGTGATTTTGTAAAGAAAAAATATTTTCAAAAAATTCCTAAAAATAAAAAAATGTTTTGAAAAATACCCAGCTTGAAAAGTATATATTCATAAAATCCACGCCTACAAATAAACTTGGGAAATATATATATTTAAACCAGAGAGCGGAACAGTAAAATCGGGCTGGGCCGACCATATGATACCCTACACAATTTCCACGAAAATCTAAATTTCTGTGGTTCTATATTCTTAGCTTTCGCGATACTTGCACCCTCATGACCTACTAGAGGTCAACAAATATTATTTGTTGTGTTGTGATGTTCGGCTATCAAATATAGCCCATAGATCGACTCGAAAAAAACCATTAAGGTAAGAAGTAAAGTCGGACTGATCCGACTATATGATACCCCTCACCACTTTGGCTATATTCTACATATGTATCCTAACAGACGTAGCGTGTTTGTGATATATCTATATCTGAACCGATTTCAGGGAAACTTGCCAGAGACTAATTTATATAACATCAGTACGTTGTGTCAATCGGCCAAGCTATGGATCTTTTCACGAAGCTTAGCAGCATCATTCTAGACTTAATTCAGTACGCTATGCCAAATTTCGCGGAAATCGAAAGATATATAGGCACATTGCTGCACCATTTACCTTAAATCGGACGAAGCTATATATGGGAGCTATATCTAACTCTGAACGGAACTTAACACACATCATTCTAGACCTTATTCATTACGCTGTGCCAATTTTTTTGGAAATCGAAATATGTATAGGGATTTTAGTGGACTATTTACCTAAAATCGGGTGAAACTATATATGGGAGCTATATCTAAATCTGAACCGATTTTCACGAAACTTAACACACATCATTCTAGACCTTATTCATTACGCTGTGCCAAATTTTTTACAAATCGAAATATATATAGGGACTTTGGTACAACATTTACCTTTAATCGGAAGAAGATATATACCGGAGCTATATCTAAATCTGGACCGATTTTCACGAAACTTTGCACACATCATTCTAGACTTAATTCAGTACGCTATGCCAAATTTCGTGCAAATCGAAATATTTCCATGGACTTTAGTGGACTATTTACCTAAAATCGGGCAAACTGTATATGGGAGATATATCCAAAGCTGGACCGATTTTCTTGGCACACATCATTCTAGACTTAATTCCGTACGCTATGCCAAATTTCGTGCAAATCGAAAGATGTATAGGGACTTTGGTGCGCAATTTACCTCAAATCGGACGAAACTATATATGGGAGTTATATCTAAATCTGAACCGATCTCACTAAAACTTAACACACATCATTCTAGACCTTATTCAGTACGCTACGCCAAAATTCGTGCAAATCGAAAGATATATAGGGACTTTAGTAGACTATTTACCTAAAATCGGGTGAAACTATATATGGGAGCTATATCTAAATCTGAACCGATTTTCACGAAACTTTGCACACATCATTCAAGACTTAATTCAGTACGCTATGCCAAATTTCGTGCAAATCGTAAGATATATAGGGACATTGGTACACCATTTACCTTAAATCGGACGAAAATATATATGGGAGCGATATCTAAATCTGAACCGATTTTTCCCAATTTCAATAGGGTTTGTCCTTGGGCCAAACAAATGAGCTGTGCCAAAGTTCATCCAATTCGGATCATAAATGCGACCAGTACTTCGTTTCCAATTTAACATCGGCAGACAGACGGACGCACGGACCTGCATACATCGACTGAGAAATTGATTCTATGCATATTCTCAAAAGGAATCATGGGTCTATCTCGATTATTTTTGCCTGTTACAGACATATGCACAAAGACATAATACCCAGTACCACAGTGTGGTGAAGGGTATAAAAACAAAACAAAAAAAAAAAAAACAGTGAGCGGAGCAGTATAGTCGGACGGGGCCGACCATACGACACCCTACACAACTACCACGGAACTCTAACTTTCCGCCTTTCCGTTTATTCTGACCGTGGTCAATATTTCGTGATAGTTGCACCCTCTTGCTCGATTAAAGATCGACAGCACCTCTTCCTTACACTGACATATTTTCCGAATATTCCCAATATTGAGTACAACCCTTCAATTACTTGTCCAGATTCCCTTCACCGTGGATTGTGTTGTGATGTTCGGATTATAATTGTGGCCTACAGATCGTCTCGAAAAAAACATAAAAAAATTAAGTTTTCGGTCCACTTCATCCCAAAATTTTGATCTGATCATCACCAAAAATTATACCCGATATCCCTGACCATACCAGGATCCTCATTTCTAGTGTGGTATTGGGTTACTAAATAATGTCTGAATTCGTAAGCACCTGTAAATATTTAAGTGAGTACATACGACCAATTTAAAGGTCAACCACTCCTCTTGAACACACTATAAACTTCTCGGGCCTTGGTCCTTCAGGGGCAAATAAATACGCCATAGAATACAAATTTTGTTATTTTTCACACAAAAGTCAGGGTTCATTTGACCCGCTAAATATTGCCCGATCTTTATCAAAACAGGCATGCTTATTCTTGTCCCGATCCCCTTCTCTATGCAAAAATTCGCGGTGTTTGGGTCATAATTGCGGCATCAGGAGCGACCAGAAAACCGACAAAAATAAAGTTTTTGGTCCATTTCATCCCCTAAATATTAACTGATCTTTACCAAAAACAATAGGGGTATTCAATGGCCAGAACCCATCCTACATGCAAAATTTCGTGAAAATTGGTCCATAACTGTGGCATGTATCGTGTTTACAAATTATAATGGATAGACGGACGGACACACATGTCTAGATCGACTCAGCTGGCCGAGATATGACGATCGGTATACTTAAAGGTGGGTCTAGGACCAATATTTCGCGGCGTTACAAACTTTTGGGGCTGCACAAAGCTATAATACCCTGACAACATAGTTGTATAGGGTATAAAAATTAAAAATCTTCCAGAAGAAGTTTGAAAAATTATTTTTAAAATAAATATGTAACCACTGTCCCTCCAAGGTAAACGTTGACTTATGCTTTTCAATACACTGTCACTAAACTTTAAAACAACAAGGCTATATGTCGTCATACTATGTGAATGTGTATCTATAGATGTTTGCGGTACCGGTCCGTTTTGTTGTTGTTGTTGCTTTTTTGTTAATTTGACTTAAGGTACCGCTTTATGCTGCCGCACACGCTGTCTATAACAAAAATAGAATTGCAATGGAGAAAGCTTTTCCATCCATTGCGAATGTCATTGAGTAGTTCGTCCGTCCATCGGCCGATTGTTCGTTCTTTCAACGTGAGTTACAATGGTGAAGATAAACGTCAGCAATGGATTCGTTTGTTGCAATTCTATTGCAAACACCCGAGTGGTGCATTCAGTTACAGTTCATCTAAGGTCAACATCCGAAGGAAATCCCTGACCTAATTTCAGGTTCTGCAGCAAAGAGTGTTCTGCTGTCGCTGCAGTGGCGGATGCACTTAAAGCTAGTGCTTGTATGGTTAATGAAGGATGTGAGAGTAAGAGAGATAGGTGAGAGCGGAAGGAATATGAGCACATTGTTGTTGGGCGTGTATTTTTGTTCTCGAAAATTCTTAGGCGAAAATATCCTGTATACGTCATCAATGTTTTTTTTGCCATCGAGAGTGAGAGAAATGCTATGGCTGAGAAAGCGGTAATTGAAGCTTTAACTTCAGTTCGGTGTTTTTTGTTGTTTGTTTGTAGCGGCGGCGGAAAGTAAACTTACCAGCACTTTTGTCAATGAATTCAACTTTCGTCACACGTCAATATGTGTATCTGGCTATATACTGTATATGCTGCGGTAGTCGGTCTATAATTGTATAGTCGTATATTGCCCGGTCCTACTAACCAACAAAACGAAAAAAACTCAAACTGAACTATCGTAGTTTTTGTCCTTGTATTTAGGGCAATGCAGTACTGCACTCTGCTAGTTAGCGGGTTAGGGGGTTCCGCTGAAAGCCGGATTTATTTTCTATTGTATAGATGCAAGTGTGTATCTCCTATCTGTTTGTGACATTTAAGGCAAATGCTTTTCAAAGGTTTGGATTTGATAAGCGGGCAAACACACACATACACACAATTACAATTACATCGATCGATAAGGTACCGTAATTTAGCGTTCAATGAAATAGAAAACATGAGAAAATCAAATGAAAAAATAATTAAAATGCCATTGATATGTCAAAAATGTTTGATAAATATCCTTTGGTAATTGTGATTTGGATGATTACATTGCAAGAGATTCCATGGATGGCTAGATGATTTGGCCACATGTTTGTCCATAGCAGTTACCAGTTGATGATGTCAGTTGTAAATTGTGTATGACATTGAAGGTGCAAGGTTATTCTCAAATTGGGTGCCATGTAATGGCGGTTTTAATTTCGATTTTAAATTTTTAGTTTTTTGGATGATAATCCATAAGTTTGATTAACTAATGACAAAAATAAGAAAAATTTATTTCGTAGAAACGAAGTCATACATAATAATATAAGAATTTTACAGGTATATGTAATCCTCCAAAATAAATTATAAGATTATATTAAAAACCAGTGAGCGGAACAGTATAGTCGGACGGAGTCGACCGTATGATACCCTACACAACTTACACAAAAATCTAACTTTGTGTGGTTCTGTACTCTGAGCTTGGGCAATATTTCGAGATATTTTTACCCACTAGAGGTCAACAAAGAATAATAATAATATTTTTACAGCACTTCTAATTACTTGTCCAGATTCCTTTCAGCGTGGATTGTGTTGTGATGTTCGGCTTTCAATGTGGCCTATAGATCGACTCGAAAAGAAAACACAACAAATAAGTTTTCGGTCCACTTCATCCCAAAATTATTATCTGATCATCACCGAAAATTATAGGCGTTGTCCTTGACCATATCTGGATTCTCATGGACAATTTAAAAGCGAACAGCGCTATATTTCCGCCCCTCTAGTGTGGTAATGGGTTACTATATAATATATCAATACGTAAGCACCTGTAAATATTTACGTGTAATTCCCACATCCGAGTACATACGTCAATATAATTGGTATCAATTTAAAGGCCAGCCACTTCTCTTGGATATACTATCTACTTCTCGGGCCTATGTCCATTAGGAGTAAATATATACGGTATAGAACAGAAAGTTTGCCATTTTTCACACAAGAGTCAGGGTCAATTGGACCCGCTAAATATTGGCCGATCTTTATCAAAACAGGCACGCTTATTCTTTAGCCCGTTCTCCTTGTAAAAAATCGCGGTGTTTGGGCCATAATTGCGGCCTCTGGAGCGACCAGGAAATCAGACAAAAATAAAGTTTTTGGTCCATATTAAAAAACAATAGGGGTCTTCATTGGCCAGAACCCACCCTACACGTAAAATTTAATGAAGATTGGTCCATAACTGTGGCCTGTATCGTGTTTACAAATTATAATGGACAGACGGAGGGATGGACACACATGTCTAGATCGACTCAGCTAGTCGAGATATGACGATCGGTATACTTAAAGGTGGGTCTAGGACCAATATTTCGCGGCGTTACAAACTCTTGGGGCTGCACAAAGCTATAATACCCTGACAACATAGTTGTGTAGAGTATAAAAATTCACGCTGGACTTGTAGGCTTTGCTGATTATACCCTTCACCACACTGTGGTACAGGGTATTATGTCTTTGTGCATATGTTTGTAACAGGCAAAAATAATCGAGATAGACACATCGTTCCTTTTGAGAATATGCATAGAATCACTTTCTGAGTCGATTTATGCATGTCCGTCTTTCCGTGTATTTTTGTTAACAAAGTACAGGTCGCATTTATGATCCGATTTGGATGAAATTTGGCACAGGTCACTTAATTGACCCAAGGACGAACCCTATTGAAATTGGAGAAAATCGGTCCACGTTTAGGCATATCTCCCATATAAGGGTACCCCCCGAATTTTCGGTATTGTGAGGTTATTTAGCGAGTTTTTAAACTGAATTCGCTGAAATTTGGTACTTGGTACCAAAAATTATAAATAAAGGTTAATTTTTTTGGATAGTCCCCATATAAGGGTACCCCCAATTTTCGGTATTTTGGGGTTCTTGAGCTCGTTTTATAACTGAATTCTCTGAAATTTTGTACATTGGGTTGTTATTAAGTACCAAATTACTCCACTAAAAATTAAAA
>NW_026873967.1:0-15545 GCF_032173495.1 Musca vetustissima
CCAATTCATCCAATGATCTGGGTTTTCGAGGAAACTCCTTTGGAAAATATTTTTTGAATTTAACTAGATCATTCGATATTTTCATTATATTTTCTTTTGAAGTCTTTTCCTGGGTTCTGCGGTCGGCGATTCGAATGAGCATTTTTCTGGTAACTCCAAGAACGATTAGGTGCATACTATCTAATGGCGTTTGATTTATCATGTTAAAACTTATTTCTTCCAGTGGAGATTTCTCATCTTTAAATATATAATTGTGGTGCTTTGGATATTTTCTGGCAGCAAAGTCTTCGTCGGATATTAAAGTACCACTAAATGTACTATATGTGTACAAGTTCCGATACAGGCGTATGGACTTGTAGGGGTTCTAAATCTACAGAGTAGCTTTAGAGCCGAAAGTATTTGTTGCACAAAGACGAACAACAATAAATATGAATATTAGACAACACAACAAGTATACAGGCGATACTTACGTGTTGCTAATTAGGAACTGGTGGTGGTTTTAAAAATAAAACACTTATTTAAATATTTAGACGCTGGCCGTCTGAATTATGTTTTCTTTATTTAAACAACAATTCTTTATTGTGTTTGCGGCAAAAGTATTTTATTTTCATTCTTGCTTCTTTTTCTTATTTAGCGATTGGTATTCTCTGATGACGATAGGTAATAGTTGAGGTACCGATACGTAAACTTATCGATGACATAATCGATGGAACCTCAACATGCCGGGCCCCTTGCACGGGTGCAACAATATAGCAATTTCCATTCTTGGACCCTTGTCATCCATTCTCAGTTTCAAACTCTCTGCAAAGAGTACATGAAAGAAGAAAATTCGCCATATGACATTAGTAAAATAGACTTTCATTTATTTAAATTATTTCTCTTGTGTTGTTTCATTCATTCATTTTTTTTAATTTTCGTTTAGTCACCTCAAGTGACAAACGACCACCTCTAGTGGAAATTATATTGAAGGGATCAGTTATAAAAATTATGATCAGCTTCAGTGGACTTTTTACATATTTCTTATCACCTCAAGTGAATTTCATCTTTTAATCCAATTTCATTCTTCGAGAGATCTATGTTATTAAACTTGATCACCTCTTTAGCCACCTCCAGTGGTTATACATACTTTTTACTATAATCTTCCACCTCGAGTGGAAAATTTCTGTTTTAGTGAAATTAAAGAATACAATTTCACAAACATTTTCAAATGATTATCCACCACTAGTGGACAACTTTTATCATATTGTTGTCACCTCAAGTGACTTTTGACTTAAACAAGCTCTTCTAAGCGGTTGATTTGCCATTACATCACCACCAGTAAATGTGTCTGCGACACAATGTTCGTTCTGAATAAATTTCATCACATTTCTTTCAATACTCACAATCATTTTTTAATACCTTTCAATAATTTTACTATTACAAACATCTTTTCAAGTACCAATTCCGACGAAAGGACTTGTTTTTCACATCTCACATTTGCTCATTCAATTTATTAATTTATTGCTGGTGTGGCACTTTAAATTTATTTTGGCTTATAAAAATATTCTTATGTTTTTCTTCTGAAATTTGCTTGCCTCTGCCTAGTATTCTCTTATATTTTGTCGTAGGACCATAAATGTACCACCCAAATATTGAATTTTGAGCTATCATACTCCCAAAGATATTTGTTTTAGTTCCATTCAATATTATGGATGGTAATACATCGCTACCGATTAACATATCAACCTCATTTGATTTTAGGAATCCAGGATCTGCAAGTTTTAAATCTCGTATTTCAGTTCCGTCATATATTGGAATAGATTCAGTGGGATGTTATAAGTGATCTTTTAGATCCTGTATCTAATAAAGCTCTCGCTGTGAAAGTTTTTTCATTGCACTTGACTTTTACAAGCGCTGCTGGTAACAAAACATCATCTTCACTAATTGTCAAAATAGATTCTACCCTTGATTTTTGTACTGAAGAATTGGATGTACTTGGCATGTCATCTGTCGTGACATGCGACATTGTTTGTATATTTGCTCCCGACGGAGGACTTTGTAACCCAATTCTTGCTGAGTCCGTACTTGTAGGTAACTGATATGTATTTTCAATATGTAGCTTAGAGTGGTGTTTTTTCTTACAGTATAAACATCTAAGCGCACTGAAACATTCTCTTGAGTTATGCTTGATTCACTGCCATATTGTTAAATCTCGGACTATTCTTGAGAATATGGTTTTTATCACACATAACGCATCTATTTGTGTGTGTCGTTTGTGCATTTTGATGCACAGTATTGTTGTTCCCATAATGTTAATGTCTCAACCGGAAGTTTTGTTGAGCACAAATAAATTAATATTGGATCCCATTGGTCTACTTTTACGTTATGAGCTTCTAAAATAGCTAGACAGTCGCTAACTGTTGATTGAATTCTTTTGATTTCTTCACTATTTTCTACCTTTGCTGTCGAAAGGTTAAAAATAATATTTAACTGGTTGTCCACTAAAACTCTTAAATTTTCATATCGAATCTTCAAAGCTTCCCATGCCAAGGAAAAGTTTTGATCTGATAATGGGTAACGATCTACAATTCTGCCAGCCTCACCCTTAGTTTTGTTGCGCAAATGGTAAAGTTTTTGAGCTGGGGTGAGTCTGGGATGGTTACCGTAAATGGCCGTAAACATATCTCTAAATGTTGGCCATTCTTCATAACTTCCGTAGAAGTCTTTAGTGTCACAAGGTGGAACTTCAATACAAATATCCGACATATTAAATGCGGTATTGGGGGGATACTGACCTGAATTGTGAAATAGTGAAGGGTCTGTTAAATCGCCTCTAGCGTCATCTGCATTTTTAATATTTCTATTTTTTAAAATTTCTAACAAATTGGCCTTTGTCGTTTGATAATTGTCTCTGGCGGACTCAAACATATCTCTGGCTGTCAATTTGCAATCTTCATCACTTTCTGTAAAGTATACACTTTCAAATGCACTGCGTACATTGTGCCATTCTTCATTCATTGATTCTAATTTAATTCCTATTAAACAATCTGATAGCTCATTTTCAGGAGTGTTATCTATTTTAATGCAAATTTGCAGAAGGTTTTCGGCCTCGTGTTCAAATTTAGCATACATTTTTGAAACCATTTTGTAATATTTATTTATTTTAATTTGAAATTTAATTGATTAGTTTTTATATATTTATTATATTATTTAATATTTTTTAAATTGGTTTATTATTTATAAATTTTATTAGTTTTGAATATACGAAACACTTCAACTTTCAATTTATTTTAAAAAATAAAAATAAATGAAGTAATATAAATTTGTAATGTGTTTACTGTGTATATTTATATATTCTCAATAAATGTTTATTTTTTAAACTTTAAGAGAAAACTTTATATTATGAACTTATGAAAATTAATTTATTTTATATGATTTTTTTAAATTACTTTTACTTTATAATTATTTGTTCTTTTAATTTTATTATTTTTTGTTGTTTAATTTACTATACTATTATTTTTATAATGGAATTAAATGTGTGTGCTAAATTTTTTGCGATACGTTATAAATCTTACGTTACGTCGCACTAACTACGCAACTTGTAAGGCCACACCAGCTGATCGATGGTCTGTGTAACAAGCAATGACAGTTGACAGATCGATCATACACAACAATGAAACATATGACAAATGTTCGTTTTATGTTTGTTGTAAATAATAAACAAAACAAATGTAACAAAGCAAATGTGACAAACAAATCTAACAAAACAAATGTAACAAAAACTGATGCAGCAAAGTGAGAGTGGTTTTTATTAATAAATGATGTTAATGTATGTGTAGATTTCAATGTGTTGAACAAATATACATATATAAATATTCTCAGTGGTTATTTGGATTTGTTGTAGGTGGCTACAAAAACAAAACACAAAGCCGCCAATTTCACAATATAAAGTGAATTGTTTTGGATTTTTTTTTTTGAGATTTTGTTTGGCAAATCAGCCGATTCTTTTTAGAAAGACTTCGAAGGACCATGTACAAGTTCCGATACAGGCGTATGGACTTGTAGGGGTTCTAAATCTACAGAGTAGCTTTAGAGCCGAAAGTATTTGTTGCACAAAGACGAACAACAATAAATATGAATATTAGACAACACAACAAGTATACAGGCGATACTTACGTGTTGCTAATTAGGAACTGGTGGTGGTTTGTAAAAATAAAACACTTATTTAAATATTTAGACGCTGGCGGTCTGAATTATGTTTTCTTTATTTAAACAACAATTCTTTATTGTGTTTGCGGCAAAAGTATTTTATTTTCTTTCTTGCTTCTTCTTCTTATTTAGCGATTGGTATTCTCTGATGACGATAGGTAATAGTTGAGGTACCGATACGTAGACTTATCGATGACATAATCGATGGAACCTCAACAAGATGTAAGTATATTTCCAACTCGTTTACACACTTGAGTGCATTTTGTACAGCCGTGAGCAGATGTATGATTTGGGACACTTTCCTGGCAACACTTTTCTGATTGTGCATTCGTGTTTTTTTCCATTAAAGCTGTTGCGGACAGCGGCACATCCACTCCTTCCTCACGCAAAATGGCTAGCAACTGTTCCACACATTTTCTTGAAGGCGATGTTTCGATATACCATTTTATATATATTGAAGGGATCAGTTATAAAAATTATGATCAGCTTCGTAGCCACCTCTAGTGGACTTTTTACATATTTCTTATCACCTCAAGTGAATTTCATCTTTTAATCCAATTTCATTCTTCGAGAGATCTATGTTATTAAACTTGATCACCTCTTTAGCCACCTCCAGTAGTTATACATACTTTTTACTATAATCTTCCACCTCGAGTGGAAAATTTCTGTTTTAGTGAAATTAAAGAATACAATTTCACAAACATTTTCAAATGATTATCCACCACTAGTGGAAAACTTTTATCATATTGTTGTCACCTCAAGTGACTTTTGACTTAAACAAGCTCTTCTAAGCGGTTGATTTGGCATTAAATCACCACAAGTAAATGTGTCTGCGACACAATGTTCGTTCTGAATAAATTTCATCACATTTCTTTCAATACTCACAATCATTTTTTAATACCTTTCAATAATTTTACTATTACAAACATCTTTTCAAGTACCAATTCCGACGAAAGGACTTGTTTTTCACATCTCACATTTGCTCATTCAATTTATTACTTTATTGCTGGTGTGGCACTTTAAATTTATTTTGGCTTATAAAAATATTTTTATGTTTTTCTTCTGAAATTTGCTTGCCTCTGCCTAGTATTCTCTTATATTTTGTCGTAGGACCATAAATGTACCACCCAAATATTGAATTTTGAGCTATCATACTCCCAAAAATATTTGTTTTAGTTCCATTCAATATTATGGATGGTAATACATCGCTACCGATTAACATATCAACCTCATTTGATTTTAGGAATCCAGGATCTGCAAGTTTTAAATCTCGTATTTCATTTCCGTCATATATTGGAATAGATTCAGTGGGATTTTTACTTGTTAGGCTTTGTATTACTAAAGCATTTACGCTTACCATATTGTTTGCATTTCCACACAATTTTATGTTACACGCTTTATTACTATGTGCAACTACTGAACCACTTATTCCGCTAATGTCAAAATTAGACTCACTTGTTTCAACACCAATTCGGTTTGCCATTTTGCTTGTTATAAGTGATCTTTTAGATCCTGTATCTAATAAAGCTCTCGCTGTGAAAGTTTTTTCATTGCACTTGACTTTTACATGCGCTGCTGGTAACAAAACATCATCTTCACTAATTGTCAAAATAGATTCTACCCTTGATTTTTGTACTGAAGAATTGGATGTACTTGGCATGTCATCTGTCGTGACATGCGACATTGTTTGTATATTTGCTCCCGACGGAGGACTTTGTAACCCAATTCTTGCTGAGTCCGTACTTGTAGGTAACTGATATGTATTTTCAATATGTAGCTTAGAGTGGTGTTTTTTCTTACAGTATAAACATCTAAGCGCACTGAAACATTCTCTTGAGTTATGCCCACTCTTCAAACAATTATTACACAAAATATTTTCACGAGCAAATTCAATTCTCTGATTCACTGCCATATTGTTAAATCTCGGACAATTCTTGAGAATATGGTTTTTATCACACATAACGCATCTATTTGTGTGTGTCGTTTGTGCATTTTGATGCACAGTATTGTTGTTCCCATAATGTTAATGTCTCAACCGGAAGTTTTGTTGAGCACAAATAAATTAATATTGGATCCCATTGGTCTACTTTTACGTTATGAGCTTCTAAAATAGCTAGACAGTCGCTAACTGTTGATTGAATTCTTTTGATTTCTTCACTATTTTCTACCTTTGCTGTCGAAAGGTTAAAAATAATATTTAACTGGTTGTCTTCAAAGCTTCCCATGCCAAGGAAAAGTTTTGATCTGATAATGGGTAACGATCTACAATTCTGCCAGCCTCACCCTTAGTTTTGTTAGGCAAATGATAAAGTTTTTGAGCTGGGGTGAGTCTGGGATGGTTACCGTAAATGGCCGTAAACATATCTCTAAATGTTGGCCATTCTTCATAACTTCCGTAGAAGTCTTTAGTGTCACAAGGTGGAACTTCAATACAAATATCCGACATATTAAATGCGGTATTGGGGGGATACTGACCTGAATTGTGAAATAGTGAAGGGTCTGTTAAATCGCCTCTAGCGTCATCTGCATTTTTAATATTTCTATTTTTTAAAATTTCTAACAAATTGGCCTTTGTCGTTTGATAATTGTCTCTGGCGGACTCAAACATATCTCTGGCTGTCAATTTGCAATCTTCATCACTTTCTGTAAAGTATACACTTTCAAATGCACTGCGTACATTGTGCCATTCTTCATTCATTGATTCTAATTTAATTCCTATTAAACAATCTGATAGCTCATTTTCAGGAGTGTTATCTATTTTAATGCAAATTTGCAGAAGGTTTTCGGCCTCGTGTTCAAATTTAGCATACATTTTTGAAACCATTTTGTAATATTTATTTATTTTAATTTGAAATTTAATTGATTAGTTTTTATATATTTATTATATTATTTAATATTTTTTAAATTGGTTTATTATTTATAAATTTTATTAGTTTTGAATATACGAAACACTTCAACTTTCAATTTATTTTAAAAAATAAAAATAAATGAAGTAATATAAATTTGTAATGTGTTTACTGTGTATATTTATATATTCTCAATAAATGTTTATTTTTTAAACTTTAAGAGAAAACTTTATATTATGAACTTATGAAAATTAATTTATTTTATATGATTTTTTTAAATTACTTTTACTTTATAATTATTTGTTCTTTTAATTTTATTATTTTTTGTTGTTTAATTTACTATACTATTATTTTTATAATGGAATTAAATGTGTGTGCTAAATTTTTTGCGATACGTTATAAATCTTACGTTACGTCGCACTAACTACGCAACTTGTAAGGCCACACCAGCTGATCGATGGTCTGTGTAACAAGCAATGACAGTTGACAGATCGATCATACACAACAATGAAACATATGACAAATGTTCGTTTTATGTTTGTTGTAAATAATAAACAAAACAAATGTAACAAAGCAAATGTGACAAACAAATCTAACAAAACAAATGTAACAAAAACTGATGCAGCAAAGTGAGAGTGGTTTTTATTAATAAATGATGTTAATGTATGTGTAGATTTCAATGTGTTGAACAAATATACATATATAAATATTCTCAGTGGTTATTTGGATTTGTTGTAGGTGGCTACAAAAACAAAACACAAAGCCGCCAATTTCACAATATAAAGTGAATTGTTTTGGATTTTTTTTTTTGAGATTTTGTTTGGCAAATCAGCCGATTCTTTTTAAAGACTTCGAAGGACCATGTACAAGTTCCGATACAGGCGTATGGACTTGTAGGGGTTCTAAATCTACAGAGTAGCTTTAGAGCCGAAAGTATTTGTTGCACAAAGACGAACAACAATAAATATGAATATTAGACAACACAACAAGTATACAGGCGATACTTACGTGTTGCTAATTAGGAACTGGTGGTGGTTTGTAAAAATAAAACACTTATTTAAATATTTAGACGCTGGCGGTCTGAATTATGTTTTCTTTATTTAAACAACAATTCTTTATTGTGTTTGCGGCAAAAGTATTTTATTTTCTTTCTTGCTTCTTCTTCTTATTTAGCGATTGGTATTCTCTGATGACGATAGGTAATAGTTGAGGTACCGATACGTAGACTTATCGATGACATAATCGATGGAACCTCAACAATATGTAAGTATATTTCCAACTCGTTTACACACTTGAGTGCATTTTGTACAGCCGTGAGCAGATGTATGATTTGGGACACTTTCCTGGCAACACTTTTCTGATTGTGCATTCGTGTTTTTTTCCATTAAAGCTGTTGCGTACAGCGGCACATCCACTCCTCACGCAAAATGGCTAGCAACTGTTCCACACATTTTCTTGAAGGCGATGTTTCGATATACCATTTTTTAAAATTTTCCGGTAAATTCAATTTTTGGTCGATAAATCTTTATACTCAACAAATACTTCATATTCAACAAATACTCAACAAATACTTCATATTCGCCGCTTATAGTGTCACTGTTCCTATTTGGGTACACTGTTACAAGTCTTTTATAATTTCTTTTGCTCATATTTTTCTTCACCAATTAAAATAATAAATCCACCAATTTCCTTTAATCACTATACACTCACGTTTTTGTCGTGCTAACAAAATGTCTGTCTCCTACCGCCAAAATTTATTTGCAATAAAAGAAAATAAAGAAAAATAAGAAGAAGCATAGCCATGCTCAATTGGCTGTTAACATAATCAATGCATCTTCTTATTACATGATATGTAGGCAAATTTTTGAAATGGTGTAGACACGTCGCCCTAATAGGCGACAAAAGCGATAGATGACACCACATGTACTACAGGGTATTTACACTGTTGTCTTGTGTATTTTGACAATGTTGCTTATGTTTTTATAGCCGTCGAAAAAAATGACCAAAAACCTTTGGGCTGTGGCATTATTACAATGCTGGATATAAAACATTTTCCGTCGACAGAATTTCAGACGACAGCTTCGTGCTGTTTCTCTTATTATATTTTTAAATACTTCTGGCCCCCCATTTCAGACGACAGCTTCGTGCTGTTTCTCTTATTATATTTTTAAACACTTCTGGCCCCCCATTTAAACATTTCTGTAAATATAATTGAAAATTATTGCCGAATAAGTGTAGGCACCCAGCTCAACGTCAAGGGGTGTGTTGCCTCCGGGGTCGGGATCTGTTAGCTCGGATCCGAATATATATTTCTGGGGAGGTCATCAATAATTATGGCATTGACCTTAAGGACCTGTTACTCTTGGGTCGTTGGGGTAGTATGGTAAAGCTGGTGAAGTGCTCCCCTTTGTAAATCCGTGGTTGTAAGCCCATTTGACGGAAAGCGGCATAGCATATTTTCAACATCGTCGCAGACTGGCTGATGATGGCTCTCACCATCTTAAACCACGCAATCCCTTCGACCCATAGACGTACCATAATCAAGTCCCAAGCGAAGGCTGGGGTTGTTACGACTTCGATATTTAGTCGCCTCTCTTCGAGTGGAGACGACCCGTGCGGACAAGTGGTTGTCAGATATAATAATGCTATACATTTCAAAAAAATTGTCTAAATGTGTAGTTTTTTTCGCTTTTATTTACACATTACTTACTTATATTTCTGAACAATACAAAAAACAACAACTTTTCTAGTGATAACAGTAAATTTCGTCAGAAAAACAAAATTAACTCAATTTATTGTGTTCAACGCAAAATCGGACAAAGCAAAGTATCAATGTTAAAAAATGAAAAAATCGAGAAATTAATATTTAGTTGTATATCCTTTGTTGTCCAGAACGGCCTGTAAACGCTTCGGTATTGATTTGACCAAATTCTGGCATACCTCCGGCTCTATGGAGTTCCACGATTCCAGTAAAGCCACCTTAAGCTGTACTAAGGAGTTAATTTTTTTTCCATACACTCTCCTAGCTAATTCTTCCCAAAGATGCTCAATTACGTTAAGGTCTGGGCTCTGTGCTGGTGTTTGCATAAGTTTTGGGCAGTTATGGATCAACCAAAGCTTGTTGAGGTTGTTGGATGTTGAGGTAGACAAAATTGTCCATTTTACCATCAATAAAATGCAAATTGCCTACTCCCGCACTCGACATGTAGCCCCAAACCGTAACAGAACCTCCTCCGTGCTTAACAGTGGCTTTTGTATATTTACACATTACTTACTTATATTTCTGAACAATACAAAAAACAACAACTTTTCTAGTGATAACAGTAAATTTCGTCAGAAAAACAAAATTAACTCAATTTATTGTGTTCAACGCAAAATCGGACAAAGCAAAGTATCAATGTTAAAAAATGAAAAAATCGAGAAATTAATATTTAGTTGTATATCCTTTGTTGTCCAGAACGGCCTGTAAACGCTTCGGTATTGATTTGACCAAATTCTGGCATACCTCCGGCTCTATGGAGTTCCACGATTCCAGTAAAGCCACCTTAAGCTGTACTAAGGAGTTAATTTTTTTTCCATACACTCTCCTAGCTAATTCTTCCCAAAGATGCTCAATTACGTTAAGGTCTGGGCTCTGTGCTGGTGTTTGCATAAGTTTTGGGCAGTTATGGATCAACCAAAGCTTGTTGAGGTTGTTGGATGTTGAGGTAGACAAAATTGTCCATTTTACCATCAATAAAATGCAAATTGCCTACTCCCGCACTCGACATGTAGCCCCAAACCGTAACAGAACCTCCTCCGTGCTTAACAGTGGCTTTTGTATTCTTATGATTAAATTCAGCATTTGGCTTACGCCACACATACATCTTTCCATCTGACCCGTGCAAGTTAAATTTGCTTTCGTCAGTAAACAGAACCTTAATATAATGAGAACTATCAATAGAAATGCATTTTAAGATGATCTATCATCAAATTACCTGCTTCCAAAAATCTTCTGGTTTTAATAAATACTCCTTTTGTCCTTTTGCGATGGGGCCACTGTATATATATATATATATATACTAGCAGACCCCAGGGACGTACGCAGGGGGGGGCGGCCCGGGGGTCCCGGCCCCCCGATATGAATTTTTTTCACAGTAAATTTATGTTTGCAGCAGCGAATTTTTTCATTTTGTACTACCGGGCCTATCTGGAACCTATGCTAAATGTCATTTCATTCGAGCAAGTTCAGAGTCGTTTGCGTATAATGGGACAAATTTATTTAAATCGATTTTATTTAAATAAATTTAATCTTAATCAGATACCCTAGCACACATAATTTTAGACGTAATTCCGTACGCTGTGTCAACTTTCGTGCAAATCGTGCAAGATATATAGGGACTTTGTTACACCATTTACATAAAATCGGACGAAAATATATATGGGAGCTATATCTAAATCTGAACCGATTTTCCCCAATAGGATTCGTTCGTCCTTGGGCCAAACAAATGAGATGTACCAAATTTCATCCAAATCGCATTATAAATACGACCTGTACTTTGTTTACAATTTAACACCAACAGACGGACCGACGGACGGACATGCATAAATCGACTCAGAAAGTGAATCTATGCATATTGTCAATAGAAACCATTTGCACAAAGACATAATACCCTGTACCAAAGTGTGGTGGTAGGCAAATCGGTCCAGCCGTTCATTCAAAATATGTTTTGCAAGATTTTCGCTGATTTTTCTAAAAAGCATTCCCACTTCAATTACAGACAACTGAAAGAAATTTTGAGTCAACTCGGTGCCTCCGTCCTACATTTTTACATCATTTTTTATAAATAGATTTAAATTAATTGTACTTCAATTTTATAAGTTATTCTTTTTTCGTTTGACTCCCACGTGCTTTTTACGAAAACAGGTTATATATGAGTCGGTGTCGGAATACTTAACGTCTGCAAACGCCGATTAAGCAACCAATATTTAATCGGGAAAAACACAAAGAAGCTATATATCGCGCCATCTGTCGGACGAACTTAAAATTAAACACAAAACACTACTCACGCCTCATAGAGCATATACGTAAAGTTTGGTCAAAATCGTTGCAGTCGTTCTTGAATTATGGTGAAAAACCACAAAAAACTAAATATTGCGCCATCTGTCGGATGAACTTCAAACTACACAGAAACACTCCTCACGCCCCATAGAGCATGTACACACAATTTTGTCCCAATCGGTGCAGTAGTTTTTGAGTTTAGCGATCACATATATATATATAGGAAAGCTATATCGAAATCCAAACCGATTTCATCGAAACTTGTCACAGATTATGTTATACTAATTTCAGTATATTTTGTGCATATCGGTAGCTCTTTACAAATTTTAACCGATTTCAACAAGCTAGGTTATTTTAACATTAGTACTTTGTGCAAAATTTTGTGTCCATCCGCCTAACGTTGGGTCTTTGGTGTCTCATTTACTGAAAATCGGACGAAAATATATATCCGAGCTATATCTAAATCTGAAACGAATTTCACGAAACTTAACACTCATTCAATTCAAGACCTAATTCATTGCGCTATGCCAAATTTCGTGCAAATCGAATGATATATGTGGTCTTTAGTACACCATTTACATTAAATCGGATGAAAATATATATGGGAGCTATATCTGAATCTGGACCGATTATCACGAAACTTAGCACACGTCACTCTAGACTTAATTTAGTACGCTGTGCCAAATTTCATGCAAATCGAAAGGTATATAGGGACTTTGGTGTACCATATACATAAAATCGGACAAAACTATATATGGGAGCTATATATAAATCTGAACCGATTTTTACGAAACTTAGCACACATCATTCTGGACCTAATTCAATACTCTATGCAAAATTTCGTGCAAATCGAATGATATATATATATATCTATATATATAAAAATGGAGCAAGAAAAATGTATACTAACGCATCAATTGCGAACGGCTGGACCGATTTCACTCAAAATTTCTTTCAGTTGTCGGTAATTACAGTGGGAATGTTTTTATGAAAGAAAATTTTGAGAAAAATGCGCGAAAATCTTGCAAAAATTATTTTAAAGAAACGGCTAGACCGATTTGACTTAAAGTTTCTGTTAGTAGTCTGTAATTGAAGTTGAAAGGGTTCAATGAAAGAAAATTTTGAGAAAAATCCGCGAAAATGTTGCAAATATATTTTGGAAGATATTAGCATTTCCACACGTTTTATATTGAACTTTTATGATTTCATCCCTTCATAGTTCTTTTTGGACACATTTTGGGCGAAAATTGGCAGCGTATAATATCTTAAAGTAATTGTCAATTATGGAAAATTCTCAAAATATGTAAATTTTCTACAATTAATTGGATTGTCATTGCCATGAAAAAACTATTGTATATGAAAATTTATATGTTCTAATACTAATAATGCGATCATTAACATATTAGTATTCACGTCAGATATTTGAAGTTTTGTCTTATTTTCTTTAGCTGTTGGATATGAAATCCTATTTTCATATTTGTCAAAATTGTATTATTTTTATACCCTTCACCACACTGTGGTATAGGGTATTATGTCTTTGTGCATACGTTTGTAACAGGCGAAAGGAAACGAGATAGACACATGGTTCCTTTTGAGAATATGCACAGAATCACTTTTTAAGTCGATTTATGCATGTCCGTCTGTCCATGTTAAATTGTAAACAAAGTACAGGTCGCATTTTTGATTCGAATTGGATGAAATTTGGCACAGCTCATTTATATGGCCCAAGGACGACCCCTATTTAAATTGGGAAAAAGATTTAGATATAGCTCACATATATATTTTCGTCCGATTTTATGTAAATGGTGCACCAAAGTCCCTATATAACTTTCGATTTACATGAAATTTGGCATAGCGTACTAAATAAAGCCTAGGGCGATGTGTGTTAAATTTCGTGAAAATCGGATCAGATTCAGATATAGCTCCCATATACATTTTCGTCCGATTTTAGGTAAATAGTGCACGAAATTTGGTATAGCGTGTTTAATTGAGTCTAGAATGATGTGTGCTAAGATTCGTGAAAATCGGTTCAGTTTTAGATATAGCTCACATATATATTTTCGTCCGATTTTATGTAAATGGTGCACTAAAGTCCCTATATATCCTTCGATTTGCACGAAATTTGGCATGGCGTACAGAATTGTGCCTAGAATGATGAGTGGTAAGTTTCGGGAAAAAAATCGATATACCTACCATATATATTTTCGTCCGAGTTTATGTAAATGGTACACCAAGGCTCTATATAGCTTTAGATTTGCACGAAATTTGTCTGTCTGCCCATGTTATATTGTAAACAAAGTACAGGTCGCATTTTTGTGACGTACAGAATATTATGTATCAATTTTACTATACACCGTTTTCCATAAATGTGTCCCATGGTACGCAGACGACACTAAATTTGCCCGAATGAAATTAAATTTAGCATAAGTTGTAGAAAGACATGAGTATGTTCCTTCGAGTGAACATTGACATGCAATTGTAAGGGTACATATGCACAGATTTAATGTAACTATCCTAAATAGGATATAAGCAAAATTTGACGTCGCTACATCGTTGCATTCGGGAGATACGGTACCTTATTTCCGATAAATAAAAGTCCAATATCAACAAAAAATTCATTTTTTTAGAATTTTGATATGTGTCGTCTATAATCAGCTCATAAAATATGTAATCCAAAAATATACATTTACTTGCCGCGTATTAAATAAAAGCTCTAGAACATTTTGTTGCCTATGGGCAACATTGGGCCATAAAGGATTAAACAGCAACTTACTCAAATGTTAAATTAAAATCAAGTTGTTAAAAATATGAGGATATAGCAAATCCGATTACAACATTTCACGATTAAGAGTTAAGATATAAAATAGGCATTTACAATTAAAAGACGGTCTACGTCGTCAACATTGGCCAAACTCTTCTCCCATAACTGTCAAAAACTATTTATAAAATATATAGCAAACATATACAAATCTATAACGGCAATCTAAAAACTAATTAACAATTTATTTAAAAATGAAATATACCTATAACTGAGCAAAAACCACTAAATTTCTATGCCAAATCTAAAATTTTTCGAGTTATATACAGATTTCAATATAAAAATCAAAAGAACAGTTGGACATGAACAAAATGTCATTGTAATTAAGAATCCTTCAAGAAGGGACATATACTTTTTATTGACGTAAACTTAGTGGCAAATGTTTTTTACCAACCTTATTTTGATGCAATATTGATAAGGCAAAACGACGTTTGGCGGGCCAGCTAGTATATATATATATATATATATATGATTCATGCAAATCGAAAGACATTAAAGGACTTTGGTACACCATTTACATTAAATCGGACGAAAATATATATGGGATCTATATCTAAATCTGAACCAATTTTCACGAAACTTAACACACATCATTCAAGACCTAAATCATTAGGCCAGCAATACGTACTCTGAATCAAGGCAACATAAACAT
>NW_026873968.1:0-155374 GCF_032173495.1 Musca vetustissima
ATTGAATTGTATCCCGATGATGCGATTTATTACAGCAATAGGGCATTGTGCTATTTGAAAATGGAAAGGTAAGACATAGTTAAACAACAAATATTAATAAATAGCATTTATTTTTTTGTCGATAGGGTACAGTAACTTGCGATATTATTATTGCCATGGTCACATATTTATTTAAAAGTAACAAAATAGAAAACATGTACTAGGGCAGTGTAAAAATACTAAAGGGAGAACTGATAGAAAACCAGTAAGGAAAGTAGAAAAGTCCGACTATATGATACCCTTCACCACTATGGGTATATTAAACAGGACTATTAACATTAAATTGGAGGAAATAAAATATGTGATATTTATCTAACTGTGAATCGACTTCAAACAAATATCAATAGGTCATACGTTGGGCTATGTCTGTACTTCTACAAAACGCAACTACGTAATTATATGTTCAATTTTGTACATTGTGCAAAATATGATGTCAATCTGACTAACATGAGGCAAAAATATATATGGAAGTTATATCCGAATATGAACCGATTTCAACGGAACTTGTCACAGGTTAGGTTATACTAATTTCAGTACGTTTTGTTCCTATCAACCATATATTGGATCCTTGGTGCGTCTATTGAAATCAATCTATAATATAAGGGAGTTATATCTAAATCTCAACCGATTTTCACGAAACTTGGCACATATCAGTCATAATTGAATTATTTTATCTATAAAAGAACTGAAGTACGTCCTACATCTAAAAACTAGCTATAGAGTAGCTTAAGAAGGACTTCTACCTAATGAATAACATAAAAGGATATTTTAGCAACAGAATGTCAAATTGTTGTAGGTGTTGTTTTTCTAGTTCTAGAAGATCTGAAGACCATGTAACTAAAGAAGAGATGAGGAAAATCTCCTAGTTGTAGAGGAGCTGCAAAAGTTTTTTTAGATATGTAAGGAGTCAACAAAAGCTGAACAAGATTCTCCCCAAGGAGCAGAAGAAGGTCTCCTAGCTACGGAAGATATCAGATTTAAGAAGATATTTTAAATATGGTAGAGATATTCCAGCTCTAGAATAGTTGAAGAATGTCTTCTATATAGGAAAAAATATTCTTTAAGAAATCCACGTCTGTGTTGGTCCCTGAAAAAATATTCTTTAAGAAATCCAAGCTTGTGTTGGTCCCTGAAAAATATTCTTTAAGAAATCGACGCCTGTGTTGGTCCCTTAAAAAATATTCTCTTAGAAATCCACGTCTGTGTTGGTCTCTTAAAAAATATTCTTTAAGAAATCCACGTCTGTGTTGGTCCCTTAAAAAATATTCTTTAAGAAATCCACGTCTGTGTTGGTCCCTTAAAAAATATTCTTTAAGAAATCCACGTCTGTGTTGGTCCCTTAAAAAATATTCTTTAAGAAATCCACGTCTGTGTTGGTCCCTTAAAAAATATTCTTTAAGAAATCCACGTCTGCGTTGGTCCCTTAAAAAATATTCTTTAAGAAATCCACGTCTGTGTTGGTCCATTAAAAAATATTCTTTAAGAAATCCACGTCTGTGTTGGTCCCTTAAAAAATATTCTTTAAGAAATCCACGCCTCGCCTGTATTGGTCCCTTAAAAAATATTCTTTAAGAAATCCACGCCTCGCCTGTGTTGGGCCCTGAAAAAATATTCTTTAAGAAATCCACGCCTCGCCTGTGTTGGTCCCTGAAAAAATATTCTTTAAGAAATCCACGCCTCGCCTGTGTTGGTCCCTGAAAAAATATTCTTTAAGAAATCCACGCCTCGCCTGTGTTGGTCCTTGAAAAAATATTCTTTAAGAAATCCACGCCTCGCCTTATTAAAGAGTTTTTCTTTAAAAATCTTTCAATAATTTCAGATATGACGAATGCATTGACGATTGTGATCGGGCAACAGAAATCGATAATTTAGCAGTGAAAGCTTATTATCGTCGCATGCAGGCAAATGAGTGCTTAGGCAATAATATGGATGCCCTTAAGGATTGTACTACAGTACTAATGATTGAGCCCAAAAACAGTGAGGCAAATCGCAGCCTGGAAAGGATTAACGAACGCTTACGTAAAAATGGTATATTTCAATTGAAATGATTGCAAATTTCCAAATAATAAAGTCATTTCTTATTTTTTCCACAGCGAAAAACTCAAAAGGTCCCAATTTCACAAGTCTGCGTAGCAATGTTGTGGATATTTTACCCATTGATAAGCCAGCCTATAAACGTTCTACGAAACCCTTAAAGCGTATACCAATTGCTGATGTTGTTGGACCGAAAGAAATTAAAAATAATGATTGTCTTAAAATGTCAGATGAGGATATTGATAAGATGTTTAATAGTTATAGCGGTGTTATTAAAGAGATTAAAAATCCCGAAGAAAGACTTAAGGCCAAAGAAAATGCTGCTGCTGCGGCCAAACAAACAAAACCTGTTGCAGTGGATAATAAGGATAATATAAAACACAATGAAAATAAAGAAAATGTAGAAGAGAAATCAACTTCAAAGGATGCACAACCGGAAAAGGCACACAAAGAAAATGAAGTTAAGAAAACTAATGAGGCCAAAGAACAAGATTCGAATAAAATTGAAAGTGTAAACAAGTTGACAACAAATATTGTTGATGACAACATTAACTACAATGTAAGTAAGATAGTTTTTTATCAAATCTCAATTTATTTAAAATATTTGTATATTTTGTAGCGTCCCCTACCAGAAGCTCCAATATCCTCTGCTCAATTTTATTCCAATTGGAAAGAGTTATCACCACAACATAAATATGAATATCTGAAAAGTATTAATCCCAATAATGTGTGTAAAATTCTGGGAGCTGGTTTTGATTCCGACACCCTAACCGATGTCATACGCACACTACATGATTTCTATTTGCCGACAAAGGATGCAACCTTAGCTAAAACTCTACTGGAAGTTAGTAAAAATAAACAGGTGCCCATTTTGTCATTGCTAATGTCCAATGAGGAGAGGAAGGGTAGGTTTGCATACTAATGAAAATGAAGTACATTTTAATTATTACTTTTTTTTTCTTTCAGCCCTTTCCGAAATTGTTAACTCCCTGAAGGGTGACAGTTCTTCGGATGCAGCTGCAGCGCAAATAATGAAAAATTTCAATTTGAAATAAACAGAGCTATCAATTCAAATTGTTTCTCGGATACATATTCATTTCCTGCCTTCCCAAAAAAGAAAATTAGTATGTTAATTTCCTTTTTTCTTGTGGTATTAATTCTACTTCTTTTTTTGGTAATACTTAATAATTATACATATAGAATAATTTTTCCAAAGAATTAATGTTGAAAAATATAAAATTCTATTCTAGTTAAAAATGTGAAGAACATGGAGAAATCATTTATGCTGTTGATTGACATATTTGCATTTAAAGTTAATACAACGGGAGACAAATTCACGATACAATACTATATACGAACATTCATATTGAGAATGAATGAAAGTTTCAATGATAAATCAATTGATAAATCACAAAAAAAAATCACAATCGAGGATTTCTTAAAGAATATTTTTTCAGGGACCAACACAGGCGAGGCGTGGATTTCTTAAAGAATAAGGGACCAACAAGCGAGACGTGGATTTCAGCAGGGACCAACACACAGGCGTGGATTTCTTAAAGAATATTTTTTCAGGGACCAACACAGGCGAGGCGTGGATTTCTTAAAGAATATTTTTTCAGGGACCAACACAGGCGAGGCGTGGATTTCTTAAAGAATATTTTTTCAGGGACCAACACAGGCGAGGCGTGGATTTCTTAAAGAATATTTTTTCAGGGACCAACACAGGCGAGGCGTGGATTTCTTAAAGAATATTTTTTCAGGGACCAACACAGGCGAGGCGTGGATTTCTTAAAGAATATTTTTTCAGGGACCAACACAGGCGAGGCGTGGATTTCTTAAAGAATATTTTTTCAGGGACCAACACAGGCGAGGCGTGGATTTCTTAAAGAATATTTTTTCAGGGACCAACACAGGCGAGGCGTGGATTTCTTAAAGAATATTTTTTCAGGGACCAACACAGGCGAGGCGTGGATTTCTTAAAGAATATTTTTTTTAAGGGCCAACACAGGCGAGGCGTGGATTTCTTAAAGAATATTTTTTCAGGGACCAACACAGGCGAGGCGTGGATTTCTTAAAGAATATTTTTTCAGGGACCAACACAGGCGAGGCGTGGATTTCTTAAAGAATATTTTTTCAGGGACCAACACAGGCGAGGCGTGGATTTCTTAAAGAATATTTTTTCAGGGACCAACACAGGCGAGGCGTGGATTTCTTAAAGAATATTTTTTCAGGGACCAACACAGGCGAGGCGTGGATTTCTTAAAGAATATTTTTTCAGGGACCAACACAGGCGAGGCGTGGATTTCTTAAAGAATATTTTTTCAGGGACCAACACAGGCGAGGCGTGGATTTCTTAAAGAATATTTTTTCAGGGACCAACACAGGCGAGGCGTGGATTTCTTAAAGAATATTTTTTCAGGGACCAACACAGGCGAGGCGTGGATTTCTTAAAGAATATTTTTTCAGGGACCAACACAGGCGAGGCGTGGATTTCTTAAAGAATATTTTTTCAGGGACCAACACAGGCGAGGCGTGGATTTCTTAAAGAATATTTTTTCAGGGACCAACACAGGCGAGGCGTGGATTTCTTAAAGAATATTTTTTCAGGGACCAACACAGGCGAGGCGTGGATTTCTTAAAGAATATTTTTTCAGGGACCAACACAGGCGAGGCGTGGATTTCTTAAAGAATATTTTTTCAGGGACCAACACAGGCGAGGCGTGGATTTCTTAAAGAATATTTTTTCAGGGACCAACACAGGCGAGGCGTGGATTTCTTAAAGAATATTTTTTCAGGGACCAACACAGGCGAGGCGTGGATTTCTTAAAGAATATTTTTTCAGGGACCAACACAGGCGAGGCGTGGATTTCTTAAAGAATATTTTTTCAGGGACCAACACAGGCGAGGCGTGGATTTCTTAAAGAATATTTTTTCAGGGACCAACACAGGCGAGGCGTGGATTTCTTAAAGAATATTTTTTCAGGGACCAACACAGGCGAGGCGTGGATTTTAAAGAATATTTTTTCAGGGACCAACACAGGCGAGGCGTGGATTTCTTAAAGAATATTTTTTCAGGGACCAACACAGGCGAGGCGTGGATTTCTTAAAGAATATTTTTTCAGGGACCAACACAGGCGAGGCGTGGATTTCTTAAAGAATATTTTTTCAGGGACCAACACAGGCGAGGCGTGGATTTCTTAAAGAATATTTTTTCAGGGACCAACACAGGCGAGGCGTGGATTTCTTAAAGAATATTTTTTCAGGGACCAACACAGGCGAGGCGTGGATTTCTTAAAGAATATTTTTTCAGGGACCAATACAGGCGAGGCGTGGATTTCTTAAACAATATTTTTTCAGGGACCAACAGTTGCTGCATTCAAATATATGCAAAGACAACTTTTGTTAAAGCTGTAGTATTAAGAAGAGTAAATCTCTTATCATCTCTACATTTATTAAGAGAACAATTTGTGTTAAGGGAATTACAATGAGAATACTCTAAATAAATCATGTATTTTTTTATTTGAAATGCAATGCAAGTAGATACAACAGGTTTACTTTTCCAGAGAGCTGGATGGTATGACAAGTTTGTTTTGCTCCCCATAAACACGATGCAATTTCGATTATGTCGACGTATTGGTAAAATAGTATCTGGTCAAGTGTTTTTCTGTGTGGATACATTCCTAAGGCACACATGATTAGATTTTAATGACTCTCTAGTGAACCATTAGAGATGAGAGATACTTAGAGAATGAGAGTAGACAATAGAGTGTTCTGTTTTGTTGTTATTTTTTGCTTTGTTTTGTTGATGATAATTTTATATGGTTGGTTGGGTTCACGGCTGAAGTTCGATAATCGATATTTAAAAGCAAGTGAAATAGGATCAGTCAATAAAATAAATAACGGTCAGTAGAGATAAATCTTGAAAAATAATATATATGTACATAATTTATGGTTATACCACAGTGGAACCCGTCTATATCGTTTATGACGAATATATATCTTATTCGTAAAATCATCTTCAATATCAAAAACTTTGCTATACAAATTCAAGTTAGGGCCCATGACAAATATAACATTTTGGTCCTGTCAGGTTCGTCTGCAGAGTCAGTTTAATGTTCAATAGCAAACTTTTGATTATTTTTCGAATGTCAAAAATATAAAAGCAGTACTATAACCAACAACGATTTCTTGTTCACACCGGTTCCACTTGGTACATACAAGTAGAGTAATAGATAAATACGAGGGTTGGTGTTAGAAATATTATGTAATGCCAAATAATTAAGACATACACAGGCTTGGAGTTTTTAAAGAATATTTTTTCCGGAACCAAAAAAGAGAGTGTATTTTTTAATAATAATTTTTCAGGACCATCATAGGCGTGGATTTCTTAAAGAATATTTTTTTCAGGACCATCATAGGCGTGGATTTCTTAAAGAATATTTTTTTAGGACCATCATAGGCGTGGATTTCTTAAAGAATATTTTTTTCAGGACCATCATAGGCGTGGATTTCTTAAAGAATATTTTTTTCAGGACCATCATAGGCGTGGATTTCTTAAAGAATATTTTTTTCAGGACCAACATAGGCGTGGATTTCTTAAAGAATATTTTTTCAGGACCATCATAGGCGTGGATTTCTTAAAGAATATTTTTTTAGGACCATCATAGGCGTGGTTTTCTTAAAAAATATTTTTTCAGGACCATCATAGGCGTGGATTTCTTAAAGAATATTTTTTTCAGGACCATCATAGGCGTGGATTTCTTAAAGAATATTTTTTCAGGACCATCATAGGCGTGGATTTCTTAAAGAATATTTTTTCAGGACCATCATAGGCGTGGATTTCTTAAAGAATATTTTTTTCAGGACCATCATAGGCGTGGATTTCTTAAAGAATATTTTTTTCAGGACCATCATAGGCGTGGATTTCTTAAAGAATATTTTTTTCAGGACCATCATAGGCGTGGATTTCTTAAAGAATATTTTTTCAGGACCATCATAGGCGTGGATTTCTTAAAGAATATTTTTTCAGGACCATCATAGGCGTCGATTTCTTAAAGAATATTTTTTTCAGGACCATCAAAGGGGTGGATTTTTTAAAGAATATTTTTTCAGGACCATCATAGGCGTGGATTTCTTAAAGAATATTTTTTTCAGGACCATCATAGGCGTGGATTTCTTAAAGAATATTTTTTTCAGGACCATCATAGGCGTGGATTTCTTAAAGAATATTTTTTTCAGGACCATCATAGGCGTGGATTTCTTAAAGAATATTTTTTTCAGGACCATCATAGGCGTGGATTTCTTAAAGAATATTTTTTTCAGGACCATCATAGGCGTGGATTTCTTAAAGAATATTTTTTCAGTGACCACCATAGGCGTGGATTTCTTAAAGAATATTTTTTTCAGGACCATCATAGGCGTGGATTTCTTAAAGAATATTTTTTCAGTGACCACCATAGGCGTGGATTTCTTAAAGAATATTTTTTTCAGGACCATCATAGGCGTGGATTTTTTAAGAATATTTTTTCAGGACCATCATAGGCGTGGATTTTTTAAGAATATTTTTTCAGTGACCATCAAAGACCTGAGAATATTTTTCAGGGACCTAATCAGGCGTGGATTTTTTAAGAATATTTTTCAGGGTCCAATACAGGCGTGGAAGAATATTTGTCAGGGTCCAATACAGGCGTGGATTTTTTTAAGAATATTTTTCAGGGTCCAATACAGGCGTGGAAGAATATTTGTAAGGTCCAATACAGGCGTGGATTTTTTTTAAGAATATTTTTCAGGGTCCAATACAGGCGTGGAAGAATATTTGTAAGGTCCAATACAGGCGTGGATTTTTTTTAAGAATATTTTTCAGGGTCCAATACAGGCGTGGAAGAATATTTGTCAGGGTCCAATACAGTTGTGGAGTTTTTAAAGAATATTTTCAGGGGCCTAATCAGCCGTGGAATTTTTAAAGAATATTTTTTCAGGGATGATCTGCCATTTGGCATTTCGGTTTCTTTTTCCACAATGATTTTATAAAGCATCCGTGATATTTTTGTAGCATTTTTCAGCCAAGGTACCTGTAATTTTCCGGGTTTTCGGAGGGTAATAATTATCAGTGAACGAAAATATCAACATAGATACATCTTTTTCAATAATCCCCATATAACGTATCCCCTCAGGTTTTTGCTGTACCGAAAGGGCTTTTATATGCTTCCCGCGTTCTAGGAGGGGGAAAACCTATTCGCAGAAACATTTCTATGTGGGAAACATGGTAACCATATAAAGGTTCTGACATACTTTCGACATTAAAAAAAAATCTAGCCACATTTACAAGCGAAGAAGGCTATAATTTGTTATTCCAGATTCTTAGAAACACACCCGACCAATTTCGAATCGATCGAAAGAGACGTCAAAGAGCTTTCCGGGTTCATGGTGGGTAAAAAACATATTTGCAAAAAATGTCCATATGGGTCCATGTTTTGACATGATCACCATATAATGGTTCTGCCATATTTTCAGTTTTAGAAACATTTGACCCGCATTTCCAACCTATGAAGGCTATTATTTATTATTTCAGATTCTTAGAGAGTAAAAAATATCATTGCAAAACATTTTCGATATGGATCTACGGTCCAACCGAAGTGGTTGTAATTTTCGTCCCAAAATAAATAAATAAAAAACTTCTTTCCAGCAAGTTATCAATATGGGTCCAAGCTTGTAGATATCTTGTCCCTCTTTTTTCTAGCCTATTTTTCAACCTGAGTTTCTGAAATTTGATATTTAATTTTTTAGGGTATACTAAAAAGGAACCATCATTGCCAGGATTTATTTATAAAAAACACATTTTCCTGGGCTAATATATGGCTGATTTTTCTCAGGGTCATCAAATAAGTGGACTTTTTAAAGGATTTTTTTTCATTGAACTGTTGTAGGTTTGATAAAGAACATATTTTTAGGGCAATCATGAGTCTGAATTTTTAAAGAATAATTTTTGTAGGGACCATCATAAATCTGACCGTGATGCACTCTCTAGATCCCCATACCGACAACAGTTACCCTCGTAGAAGTTCTGCTCCGGCCAAGCATATTTGCCATTATCGTACAGACACAAATGCCAATTGGACAACAAAAAACAACAACACGAAACACGACAATCGTGTGCCGTTTGTTGTTGTTTTTTTTTCTTCTGATTTGTTTATTGTTGTTGTTGTGAGCAGATTGTGATTGTTGCTGGCTATCGTTATTATAATATTATTATTGCTGTTGTTGTTGTGTTTAAAGTAGTATGACTCGCTCTGGCTCAGGCTTAGCTGAGGTTGCGCTTGATCAACTTGATCCACTCCAGTGACAGCAGTTAACGCGAAAAGTTTCAATACAAAACAGCGGCTCGCATCTTTTCGGCAGTTTTTGTTTGGTCGGACCGTTTACAACAACGCTCTCTCTTTCTCTCGTTCACTTGTAATGGCTCGCCTACATTATTAGAGTGAAATGTGTGAGGTAAAGCGATAGAGAGCAAGCGGCGATAGTTGTGATCGATCGTTGGCGATGCTCCCTCATCGGTAATTTGAAAAAAAAAAAACATTTGGGGCTTTACGTTCTAAGCCAAGTGTTTGGTATTCAATTCTCGTTGGACACGCTGGCTTAAACCGAAGAAAAATTTAAAACAAAATCTCAGTTTTGTGTGGCTTCCTTTCTCTCCACATAGAAAACAAAATCGCGCGCGTTATGGTGATCATCTTCTGTTCATCGATCGCTTTTTAGTCTTCTTTTAGCTATGAAAACGAAAAGAAACCGGTGAAGACGAATAATTGATTTATTTTTTGAAAATAAAATAATACTCATACCCACATACATATATAATAAAAATAATAACAACAACAAAAAGCAAAGAATTAACTTGTTTTTAAGCTGTAAAACTAAAAAAGCAACAACAAAATTAGCAAGTGTACCATTATTGCTGGCTCGTTTCTCGTCTCGTCTTGCCATCATCAGCCACCGATCGGTTCAGCAAAAACAAAAAAAGAGTTAATCACCGAACGACCGAACCAGCCAACATTGTTTTTTGGATAGATCGCGAATTATTGACGTGTGTTGTTGCTGTTACGGCCATTCGTGTTCGTGTGCATTACTGATCATCTCTCGGTGTGTTTGTTTTATTTTGTTTTGGTTGGAGGAGTGTGGTGACAGCAGCCGTACGTACGTACACCTTTTGCAAGGTGTGTGAGCGTGTGTGTGTGTGTACGATTGGAATTTAAGGCAAAGCTTCAAAAGTGAGTGAGCGAGTGAGTGACGACAGTGTTAGCCAAAATAACCAAAACAAACAAATACAACAATGGCCAGATAGTTTGCCATCCCCCTCTTGTCCTGAAATCAGGCCTAAATGTTTACATGACTCGTGTGTGTGTGTGACAAGCCAACTAAAAATACAAATCTATATTCGTAGATGTGTATGTATGAATGTATGTAACTGTAATATTGTGCGTATTCCAATTTGCTGGGAATCACAGAGAAATATGTGGCATGAAATTCCCAGATATATTTATTTTTGTAAATAAATTATTCCAGTGAAAACGGATATGAAAAATCTCAAAAATCTTTATCGCAGAGAAATAAATAAATTTTCTTGCAAAGAAAAAAATGTGCGACATTTTCTAAACAAATGCCTATGTATGGAGGAAATTGAATTTACCAGAAAATCAACTTATTTTCTGTCCAGTAATAAATTAGGTTTACCCTACATGCGGAGGTGGGTATTTCATTTCATGATTTCAGTTGGGCATTTCAACTAAAGTGATTGTAATATGACATTCCATTGGAGGACGAAAAACATATGTGATGAAAATGCTTAATATAGGTTCCAGTTTTGACATAACATTTTTTTCCCGCATTTCGAAGGCGAGGAATGTCGAATGATATTTTCTCTACATTAAAATCCGGAACAACTCTAGTTTAGTAAAACAGATCAGATTTTTCTGAAATTTTTTCCAGAGGTAGGTGTTTTTACCCTAATTATAGGGATATATTTTTTTTCTTGGGGGACGTACCCGGTTACCCGGTTATTTGACCCGGATGTTCTACGGATCCGGTTAATATAAAATGGGTATAATTTTAAAGGTTATAAAAATAACTTTCAATTGAGTGGTAATATGATGGGTAATATGATGATGTTATCTGAAACCATTTTGGAGATATAGTCAAAAAACTGGGTTTTGGTCCCCGGTTTTTTTTGAAAAACTCCCTAAAAGTCGAACTTGGGTCCATTATAGACCCTCTCCATCAGAGACTCAAACGATAGATCATGATTGCCCTTTCCAAAATGGTGCGAACTGTGGCTGTATCTTGTTGTGGATGAAAATATATGGACCTTAGAACCCTATAAAAACAAGGACAATCTGTCGCGTAGCCAGTGTTGGTATCTGTCCATAGAAGAAAGGCTTAAATTCATTTGAGTCTGGGGTAGAGTTTGAGATAACCATCATATTACCACTCAATGGAAAGGTATTTTATAACCTTTAAAATGGTACCCATATTATATTAACCGGATCCGTAGAACCGGGTACCCGTACCCGAACTTCCGGGTCAAATAACCGGGTAACCGGGTACGTCCCCCAAGAAAAAAGATATCCCCATAATAAGTGTAAAAATATATACCTCTGGAAAAAATTTCAAAAAAATCTGATCGTTTTTACTAACTAGAGTTAGGCCCAAGAATTTGTAACACCGCGAAATATTGGTCCTAGACCTTTAATTATACCGATCGTCATATCACAACTAGCTGAGACGATCTAGACATGTGTGTCCGTCCGTCCGCTCATTATAATTTGTAAACACGATACAGGACACTGTTATGGACCAATCGTCACGAACTTTGAACAGGTTCCGACTAAAGAAGTATCCTATTGTTTGATATCGGTATCAATTAACTCCCAGATGTGGGAGTTATACTAAGATAAACATAGGTGTGTATGTATTTCGATATGATTAACCCTTTCAGTGTTTTTGTCGAATATATTCGACATTTAAAAGTACTCTCTTTCCTTGCGATTTTTCGGTTATCCTATGTACCGTTACTATCGATGTTTTTATTTTTGCTGAAAAAGACGAAACATGCCGAGGGTTAAAATGACAGTTGCTATTTTTTATAAACTATGTCCCTTTATATGATTTTAAATGCAAAATTTTAGATTTTTATTCCGACAAAAATTTTTATTGACACTGAAAGGGTTAATATTACCATTGCCAGACCAGAAGGTGAAAATGTCGCGTGGATCGCTACGCAATTTTAAAGGGAGTTCACGTTATGGTCGAGGACGACACATACAAATTTCAGTGATGATCACATGATATTTGATATGGACCTAAATAGAGGCTTCTTTTGTAGGCTAAATATGACAAATTTTACACTGATATAGGATCTGGCCAACTATTTAGAATGATTAATATGATGCAAATACATATCGCAAAATATGACCCAGATTCGGAATATAGATATGCAGAGAATTATAGCTCGGTGGTATATAGGGTATCATATGGTCGGCCCCGCCCGACTATACTGCTCAGCTCACTGGTTTTAATATAGCTTTTATTCCAATTTATAATTTTTGTTTGAAGGGTTCAGGCGTATTTTTTCAGCTGAACTGGCTATAAACTGGCATTCCGAGTTCTTGGAGATCGCAAAACTTCTTTGCGGATTATTTTCGATATATATTCCTGTTTTTATATAACCTCTAAATAAAAGACGCTCCACTTTTTTGTTACGTTTGAAGGTCTTTGCCGCATTTTTCCAACAAAAGTAAAATGCCATTGTGGATATTGAGAGGGTGTCAAACCAATATGAAAGACATTTTCAATATATCGAGCCATATTCGCCAACAAAACATAACCCTCAATTTGAAATTTTACAGGATAATGTTTTGTTTTAATAAATTCAGATTTAATAAAGCTATTATTTTGAAATTTAAAATTATAGTTTAAAACAAAACTAGTTTGTAACTAAAACTACAAAACCTTCTCCTGTAAAATTTCAAATTCAGGGCTACGTTTTTTTTTTGCGAATATGGCTCGATATGTTCACGTTTTAATATAGAGCCATGTAAAGATGTCGCCTCTTTTTATGTATTTTGAAGGTTTTAGCCGATTTTTTTTCAACCGAAGATGCTGTAATTCGGTATTTTGGGTTCAGGAAAAAATTCCGGGTTTCGGTATTTTAAATATTTTAATTTTGTATTCCGAATTATTGGTTAAAAAAGTCTTTCCAGAAAATCGTCAAATCTTAACTGCAGACCACATGAAGGAGGGTAGTAAATGTTTGTCTGTTCGGTCGTAAATTGAAGACCAGATACTGTTCTCGAAGTATGAATCCAGATATTATTAATCGTATAGGAATTGTAGGTATACCTTGTAGTCTAAAACTCCTTGTACATTAGAACTTTTTACCGGGTTAACCTACTTTATGAGGATTTATTTGACGTATATGCAAAGGAATTGACAATTGAAACCCACTGGGTTAACGAAATCCGGTTAAATGTAAACGTACTATTATAGGTCTAATATAAAAAATCTTGTGTAAATATCAATAGAAGAGGTGAAGAGAGTCCCATGTGTATACTAGAAATACTAAAGGAAATTGTGTATAGAAGAGCAGATAAATGCAGAGTAGCTAATGAGGAACTCAAGAATGACTTATGTTAATAGAAGGTCTTCTTCGGAAGGATTAGAAGAACCCGGAAGCCTTTTTTATAGAAGACTGAAAGTTATTATTATAGAATAGTGGTAGGTGTTCATTTAGACAATGGGAAGAAAAAGTCTAGGATGACATTAAGTAGAAGACTTTTTATAGAAGACTGGATGTATTTTTTAAAAGATTGTGACGTTTTCTAATAAATTTCTAATGGAAGACTGGTGAAAAATCAACCTACTAGACTTCTCCCCAGCCTTTCATTGCAGATTCTTATGAAATACCAATAAATATTTTCATTGAAGTACTGATGGTCTTCTTGTAGACGGGAAGAAATCTAGAATGTAAATTAGTAGAAGACTGGAATGAAGACTTATGGGAGTCTGTTATATATTCTTTGCAAGACTGAAGAAAAATCGACCTAATAGGCTTCTCCCCAGCCGTTCATTGCAAAATTGATGGTCTTCTCTTGAAATAACATTAAATCTTCCCATTGAAGTACTGAACGACTGTCTTCTTGTTGAAGACCAAACATCTTCCACAATGCCTTCTTCTGGTAGAAATATTTTCTAGAATTCATTAAGAAACATGTAGAAACCATAGATCAGTCTATAAGTTCTTCGATATTTTCATGACACTGTATTCATTTTCCAAAATAAATAACTGTTTCTTTTTGCACTTCGGGATTTTGGATGGTGAAAGATAATCTTTTGGTGTTCCTCTTATAGAATATTTGGAGTTCTTCTTAAGGAAGACTGTGAGAACATTTTTATATTCAAGAAGAAGATCCTTTACCTACAGAAGGTCTTAAGAAGATATTCTATTTATAGAATATCTGATTATCATATGAGTCCAGAATGTCGTATTTATAGGAAACCAAATCCTTTAGAAGGTCGAATATATTTTATAGAATACAACAAGGTCTTCCGATAAAAGGCCAAAGGGTTCTTTTAGATAAATCTATAAGTCCTTTTTATTTTTATTTTGATGACACTGGACTAAAAAAAGTGGCTGTTTATTTTTGAAAATCGGGTTCTTGGATGGTCACCTTATGATGGTGTGTAAGATATAGGACTACCTTCTATGATTGCATACGGAGGACTTCTGGTATACTATAAAAATATCTTCTGGTCTTCTGATGTTCTATAGGAATATCTTCTGGTCTTTCATAAGAATACAATCTGGTTTTCTATAAGAAGAAATTCTGGGCTAATTCTTATAGATTTTATCTTCGATAAGGGGACATTCTATAAGGAAAAAAAAACGTTCTTGAGCTTCTATAGGAAGATCACCTTCAACTTCTGAACTTGAGACATTGCAGGGTCTCAATAAAAATATATTCTCTTATAAAAAGGCCTTGCTGATCCTATTTACTATGTTCCTCTAGGTACTGTATAAAATATCTATATAGGGCTTACATGAATAAATGCAATGACCCCTATAAAAAATCTTCTAGATCTTCCATAAGAAAATCTCTTAGGGCATATATACGAAGGCATTACAGGGATTCAATATATAGATTTGCTGTGTCTTTAATAAGAAAACTACGTGAGGCTTCTAAAAGAAGACCTATTGGGGCCTGGCTTCTATAAAATGTACCATGTTTTTATCTATATTTGATCAACGCTTTTATTGGTCTCAGTAAAATCGACAGTGATCCATGCTTTATTGGTCACTTTTAAATAATTCTATAAGGCTCTCTATCTACAAAATGGCTTACGAAGATATTCTATCTAAACAAGATTTTATTATATCGGGGCTATAAAAGAGTAAAAGGCCTTCTGCATATAAGTTCAGAATGTAGTCTTAGTAGAAAAATAAAACCTACTCCTCATTAAGAAATACAGAAAGCGATTCTTGTAGACGATCTGAAACTAATAAAGAACAAAATGTCTTTAAAAAGAAAGAAGTTCTACTGATAGGAGACCAGAATTTATTTTTGTGGAAGATCGAGACCTGGATGAGGGTAGAGGATGCCAAAATGTATTCTCATAGGAGACCCGAAGGTTGTTGCTTAGCAATCCGAAAAGGTCTCCTTCATAGAAGATCATAAGGAAACCTAAATGAAATGAGAGTTCCTAAAAAGAAAAGGAAAGGGTACCTCCATAGAAGATCATAAGGAAACCTAAATGAAATGAGACTTACTAAAACGAAAAGGAAAGGGTAACTCAGAGTCTCTTCAACCGAAACTAGTTCGAACATGTTTCTTTATTACATTTCTTCCCATGTGATTTTCTTTTCTTGTTTATTTTTTTGTTTTGTAATTGTAAATTTTCTTTTCTTGTTTATGGTTGTTGTCATTCATTGTCTTTGATGTCGTTGTTTTTCTTGTTGTTGTTGCAATACAACTTGCAACAGCAACAACGACATGTGTGTGATTTCTTTTGGAGCGAAATTATGATCATTGCATTGCATTTCATTACTGCTGACTGATGATGAGAAAATAAAAACCAGCTGCTTAAAATCTATATGGAGGGTGGTGTGATAATGTTGGAAATACAGGGGAGGGATTTTCAAAACATTTCAACGTTTTTAGCTATTAAATGATATACTACATATATGTTTAATAGGTTGATTATTAAATCGGTATAAAAATAGGGGTTCAATAAGTTAGGGATTCGGATTTGTCTCCCGCAAAAAGTTTGTATTAATATGTTAAGGATAATGATATGAATGGAAATAATTATTCGAAATTTAATAGCGTCTGTAGATATAAGGTTTTCTGAGCAAGGATCGGCTAAACTTGGAAAGGGAATATCGATTTCTTGTCTTTGGGGGATCTTTCTAAAATCTTTTGAGATTACATTTCAAGAAAATAACAAAGAAAAATGCTCTCAAGGATTCGACATAGAAGGAGGATAAATTTTACAAAAATTATCCTCAATCGATTTGAGTGAAGAAATATGGTCTTCAAAATAGTCGGCAATAACCAGGATAAAAAGGTTTTTTTAGGAAATTTAGAGTTATTGGTGAAAAAATGCATAACTCCATAACTTAGAAACCTATGGCAAATTTGTCCTTCTGGGTTCATAATATACTCGCCAATAACGAATTTTCCATATTTAGTCAAACCAGATGAACTGCTCCATAAAACCTGAGAATTTTTCTATAACCACATTTGAAAATTTTAGACGAGAAGGGCTTCTTTTACAAGCAGGTCTGCTGGTCATTGACAAGAAATCTTCCTGGTCTTCCAAAATAAGTCCTTCTGCCTTTCTATAAGAAGTATTTTTAGTCTTACTTGTTATGGAAGTACTTCTGGTCTTCTGTAATAAGTCCTTCTGATCTTCTATATGAAGTCCTTCTGATCTTCTATAAGAAGTCCTTTTGGCCTTCTATAAGAAGTCCTCTGGTCTTCTATAAAAAGTCCTTCTGGTCTTCTACAAGAAGTCCTTACGAACTTCTACAATAAGTCTTCTGGTCTTCTATAAGAAGTTCTTTTGGCCTTCTATAAGAAGTCTTTTTGGCCTTCTATAAGAAGTCTTTTTGGCCTTCTATAAGAAGTCTTTTTGGCCTTCTATAAGAAGTCCTTTTGACCTTCTATAAGATGTTCTTCTGGTCTCCATATAAGAAGTCCTTCTGGTCTTCAACAAGAATAAGTCCTTAGAGTCTCCCTATAAGAAGTCCTTCTGGTCTTCTATAAGATGTCCTTCCGGTCTTCTATAAGATGTCCTTCCGGTCTTCTATAAGAAGTCCTTCTAGCCTTCTATATGAAGTTCTTCTGTACTTCTACAAGAAGTCCTTTTGTTTTTCTTCTATAAGAAGTTCTTCTGATCTTTTGTAATAAGTCCTTCTGATCATCTATAAGAAGTCTTTCTGGTCTTCTATACGAAGTTTTTCTGGTCTTTTACAAGAAGTCCTTCTGGTCCTCATTTTGGCCTTCTATAAGAAGTTCTTCTGGTCTTCTATAAGAAGTCCTTCTGGTCTTCTATAGGGTGTCCTTTTGGCCTTTTATAAGAAGTCCTTTTGGCATTTTATAAGAAGTTCTTCTGGTCTTCTATATGAAGTCCTTCTGGTCTTCTACAAGAATTCCTTCCGGTCTTCTACAAGAATTCCTTCCGGTCTTCTACAAGAATTCCTTCCGGTCTTCTACAAGAATAAGTCCTTCTGGTCTCTCTATAAGAAGTCCTTCTGGTCTTCTATAAGATGTCCTTCCGGTCTTCTACAAAAATAAGTCCTTCTGGTCTCTCTATAAGATGTCCTTCTGGTCTTCTATAAGAAGACCTTCTGGTCTTCTATAAGAAGACCTTCTGGTCTTCTATAAGAAGTCCTTCTAGCCTTCTATAAGAAGTCCTTCTGGTTTTCTATAAGAAGTCCTCCTGTCTTCCATAAGAAGTCCTTCCGGTCTTCTACAAGACGTCCTTCTGGTCTTCTAAATGAAGACATTCTAGTGTTCAATACGAAGATATTCTGGTCTTCTGTAAGAAGTCCTTCTGGTCTTCTATAATAAGTCCTTCTAGCCTTCTATAAGAAGTCCTTCTGGTTTTCTATAAGAAGTCCTCCTGTCTTCCATAAGAAGTCCTTCCGGTCTTCTACAAGACGTCCTTCTGGTCTTCTGCAAGAAGTCCTTCTGGTCTTCTATAAGAAGTCTTTCTGGTCTTCTATATGAAGTCGTTCTGGTCTTCTATAAAAAATCCTTTTGGTCTTCTGCAAGAAGTCCTTCTTGTCTTCTAAAAGAAGACATTCTAGTGTTCAATACGAAGATATTCTGGTCTTCTGTAAAAATACCTTCTAATCTTCTAAAAATATAATCCATAAACAAGTAAACAAATTTCTAAAAATGCGTTTTTTTATTAACCAGTAATCTGAAATTTCCAAATTACAGGCACTTCAGGGGGGAAAATACGGATACAATATTTAAAATACCGAAAATGAGGTGATTCCCTTTTATATAAGGGCTATTTCAATACATGGACATTCTAGCCTTCTATAAGAAGTTATTCTGTACTTCTTCTATAAGAAGTCCTTTTGGTCTTCTGTAATAAGTCCTTCTGATCTTCTATAAGAAGTCCTTCTGGTGTTCTATAAGAAGTCCTTCTGGTCTTCTACAAGAAGTCCTTCTGGTCTTCTACAAGACGTCCTTCTGGTCTTCTGCAAGAAGTCCTTCTGGTCTTCTATAAGAAGTCTTTCTGGTCTTCTATATGAAGTCCTTCTGGTCTTCTATAAAAAATCCTTTTGGTCTTCTGCAAGAAGTCCTTCTTGTCTTCTAAATGAAGACATTCTAGTGTTCAATACGAAGATATTCTGGTCTTCTGTAAAAATACCTTCTAATCTTCTAAAAATATAATCCATAAACAAGTAAACAAATTTCTAAAAATGCGTTTTTTTATTAACCAGGAATCTGAAATTTCCAAATTACAGGCACTTCAGGGGGGAGAATACGGATACAATATTCAAAATACCGATGATTCCCTATTTATATAAGGGCTATTTCAATACATGGACCTACATTTTCGAGAATAAATACAAAATCCTCCATTCTTAAATAGATTTAGCGTCTTCAAAAAATTATTTAATTATTTAATTTAATTCTTCAAACTTATCGCGATCTTAAGAAACAATCCTCCTTTCATAATTTGACTTTCTCTCGACGTCTCTCTCTCTCTTTGTCTTTCACATTATTTTCACTACTCTCTTCATTGTAAAAAACAACAACAAAAATTGCAACAACTATGGCAACATTTGCAAATATATACATACATATACGTATGTATGAAAATTAAGTGAATTTCCAGAGCTGAGCAGAGATGATGATAAGAATTGGAATTAAAACGCAGTTACATTCATGCCTACGTACAATAACAAAAATTGATTACAAGAAAAATATTAAAAAAATAAAACAAAAAAATTATAATACAAAAAAATATTAAATATACATAAAAATATATAAATTATTTATTTGTGTTTCAGTTGTAATAAATAAATTAAACGAAAATAAACAGATTGTAATTTTTCCACTATCGGCGGTTTTTCTGTGTGTTTATTTCGGCATTGTCATTACAACGGAGAAAAATAATAATAACAACAACAACTATATTACAAAAAATGCAACACCAGCAAAAATAAGAAAATATATAATCATCAATAATTTTGTATAAAAAATGTGTCAACGAAGCTGATCGCTGCCATGTAGAATGTCTATGAATTGTTGTAAAATTGTTAATTATTATTGTGAAAATTAAGTCTTTAACAAAGGAGGAAAGCAATTCAAATAAATAATTCATCACACAGACTGGAGTGAGAAAGTAAAAGTAAACAAAAGTAAGTAGAGTATATTTTTTAAATATAATATAATAATATTTTAGTTTGTAAAATAAACTTAATATTGTTCTCGTCAATTAAAATAACAAATATAGCGCAAAAACAAATATACTTCTTGGCGTATACGTAATATATGATAAATATAATTCATACGCCCCCAGTACAGTATTATGATACCCTGCATTATAAGGTGGAATACATGACATAGCTGCTAAAAAATAGTAAAAAACCTGTAAAGAAAGTAGTAAAGTCGGACAGGGCCGACTTTATGATACCCTTCACCACTTGGGGTGCATTCAACAGGACCATTGATACATTTCGTGTCAACCGATGCACCATTTACCTAAACTCCAACGAACGGAGCTATATCCAAATCTGAATCGATTTCACCAAATTAAATGTCAATCGTACAAACTTTGTGTCTTTAGTGCACACTTTACGTAAAATCGAAGGAAAAAATATATGGGAGCTATATCTAAATCTGAACCGATCTTCACGAAACTAAGCACACATCACTCTAGACTTAATTCCGTACGCTATGCCAAATTTTGTACAAATCGAAAGATATATAGGGACTTTGGTGGACTATTTACATAAAATCGGACGAAACTATATATGGGAGCTATATCTAAATCTGACCCGATTTTCACGAAACTTAGCACACATCACTCTAGACTTAATTCCGTACCCTCTGCCAAATTTCGTGCACATCGAATGATAAATAGGGACTTTGTTGCACCATTTACATTAAATCGGACGAAAATATATGTGGGAGCTATATTTAAATCTGAACCGATTTTCAGGAAACTTAACACACATCATTCTTCGATGTGCCAAATTTAGTGCAAATCGAAAGATGTATAGGGACTTTGGTGCACCATTTACATAAAATCGAAGGAAAATATATATGGGAACTATATCCAAATCTGAATCGATTTTCAGAAAACTTAGCACCCATCATGCCAGACCTTATTCATTACACTATGCCAAATTTCGTGCAAATCGAAAGATATATAGGGACTTTGGTGCACCGTTTTCATTAAATCGGACGAAAATATATATGGGAGCTATATCTAAATCTGAACCGATTTTCAGGAAACTTAACACACATCATTCTAGGCCTAATTCATTACGCTGTGCCAAATTTCGTGCAAGTCGAAAGATATATAGGGACTTTGGTGGACCATTTATATTAAATCGGATGAAAATATATATGGGAACTATATCTAAATCTGAACCGATTTTCACGAAACTTAGCACACATCACTCTAGACTTAATTCCGTACGCTATGCCAAATTTCGTGCAAATCGAAAGATATATAGGGACTTTGGTGCACCATTTACATAAAATCGGACGAAACTATATGTGGGAGCTATATCTAAATCTGGACCGATTTTCACGAAACTTAGCACACATCACTCTAGACTTAATTCCGTACGTTATGCCAAATTAGGTGCAAATCGAAAGATGTATAGGGACTATGGTGCCCCATTTACATTAAATCGGACGAAAATATATATGGGAGCTATATCTAAATCTGAACCGATTTTCAGAAAACTTAGCACACATCATTCTACACCTTATTCATTACGCTGTGCCAAATTTCGTGCAAATCGAAAGATATATAGGGACTTTGGTGGACCATTTACATTAAATCGGAAGAAAATATATATGGGAGCTATATCTAAATCTGAACCGATTTTCAGAAAACTTAAGACACATCATTCTAAGTCTAATGCATTACGATATATGGGACTTTGGTGCACCATTTACATTAAATCGGACGAAACTATATATGGGAGCTATATCTAAATCTGAACCCATTTTCAGGAAACTTAGCACACATCATTCTAGACCTAATTCATTACGCTATACCAAATTGCGTGCAAATCGAAGGATATATAGGGACTTTGGTGCACCATTTACATAAAATCGGACAAAAATATATATGGGAGCTATATCTAAATCTGAACCGATTTTCAGGAAACTTAACCCACATCATTCTAAACCTAATTCATTACGCTGTGCCAAATTTAGTGCAAATCGAAAGATATATAGGGACTTTGGTGCACCATTTACATAAAATCGGACGAAACTATACATGAGAGCTATATCTAAATCTGAACCGATTTTCACGAAACTTAGCACACATCACTCTAGACTTAATTCCGTACGATATGCCAAATTTCGTGCAAATCGAAAGATATGTAGGGACTTCGGTGCACCATTTACATTAAATCGGACGAAAATATATATGGGAGCTATATCTAAATCTAAACCGATTTTCAGGAAACATAACACACATCATTCTAGGCCTAATTCATTACGCTGAGCCAAATTTCGTGCAAATCGAAAGATATATAGGAAATTTGGTGGACCATTTACATTAAATCGGACGAAAATATATATGGGAGCTATATCTAAATCTGAACCGATTTTCACGAAAATTTACATACACCATTCTTTAAAAAAATCCACTCTTGTGTCGGGTCTAGAAAAAATAGTCTTTAAAAAATCCACTCTTGTGTTGGGTCTTGAAAAAATAGTCTTTAAAAAATCCAAGCTTGCATTGATCCTTGAAAAAGTTGTCGGTAAAAATCCACGATTAGTTTGATCCTTAAAAAAAAGTTTCCAAAATATCTACACTTGCTTTGCTCCTTAAAAATAGTTTTTAAACCAGTGAGCGGAGTAGTATAGTCGGACAGGGCCGACCATACGATACCCTACACAACTTCCACGGAACTCTAATTTTCTGCGGATGTTTTTTTCTGAGCCTGGGTAATAGTTCGCGATATTTGCACCCTATTGCCCGAGATTACTTGCCGAGATTCCCTTCACCGTGGGCTGTGTTGTGATGTTCGGCTTATAATTGTGGCCTATAGATCGACTCGAAAAACACACAAAAAATAACTTTTTGGGTCCACTTCATCCCAAAATTATGATCTAATCATCACCGAGAATTGTAGGCGTTGTCTTTGACCATACCTGGACCCTCGTGGAAAATTTCTAACCGATCAGAGCTATATTTTCGCCTTCCAGTGTGGAAATTGGTTATTAAATAATATCTCAGTACGTAAGCACCTGTAAATATTTAAGTGTAACTCCCACATCCGAGTACATACGACAATATAATTGGTATCAATTTAAAGGCCAATCACTCCTCTTAGATATACTATCAACTTTTGGGGTCTATGTCCTTCAGGAGTAAATTAATACGCTATAAAATACAATTTTTGTAATTTGTCACACAAAAGTCAGGGTCCATTTTGCCCGCTAAATATTGACCGATCTTCATCAAAACAGGCATGCTTATTCTTTGGCTCGATAGCCTTCTCCATGTAAATTTTCTCGATGTTTGGACCATAATTGCGTCTGGAGCGACCACAAAATCAGACAAAAATAAAGTTTTTGATCCATTTCATCCCCTAAATATTAACCGATCTTTCCCAAAAACAATAGGGGTCTTCATTGGCCAGAACCCATCCTACATGAAAAATTTCGTGAAGATTGGTCCATAACTGTGGCCTGTATCGTGTTTACAAATTATAATGGACAGACGGACGGGCGGACACACATGTCTAGATCGCCACATCTAGTCGAGATATGACGATCGGTATACTTAAAAGTGGGTCTAGGACCAATATTTCGCGGCGTTACAAACTCTTGGGGCTGCACAAAGCTATAATACCCTGACAACATAGTTGTGTAGGGTATAAAAATCCACGCGTATTTTGGTCCTTGAAAAAAATATCTTTAAAAATCCACGCTTGTTTTGATCCTTGAAAAATAGTCTTAAGAAATGGTTTTTAAAACACCCAAATGGGTACTGCAAAAGTATTTTTTAAAAAGTTCACCCTCGTGATAGCCTTGGAAATAATATTATTTTTTCCACACACATACTTGGAAAAATATTCTTTCAAATATCTACGCTTGTGCTGGTCTTGAAAATAATTATTGTAAAAGTTAACACTTATGTTTGGCCTTGAGGATATGTAATTTAAAAAACATACGCTTATGATAGTTGCGAAAAAAAAATCTTCGGAAATAAACGCTACTGATATCCCCGGATAACATATTCATTAAAAAATCACAGCCTCTGATAGTCCACAAAAAATATTATTAAACTATTACTAAAAAAATCCAAGCTTCTGTTAGGTTAGGTACAAACAACAATATCAAAACAAACGCCTTTGATTGTCCCGAACAATTATTCATTAAAAAATTAAAGCCTCTGATAGTCCCTAACAAGATTCTTTAAAAAATCCACGCTTTTGATAATTCTTATAACCCATATTCATTAAAAATCCACGCTTTCCGAAAATTTATTTTTTAAATAGAATATTTTCCAAAAAATCCACGCAACTTATTATCCTGAAAAAGTATTTCTTTAAAAAAAACCACGCTTTGTCTTCAAAAATCCAACGCTTCGGATCATCCTGAAAAATTTCCTGGATCTTTTGTGGGACTTTTTCAAACACCACGATTATATTGGTCCTTCAAAAACATTTTTAAAAATTCCACACTTTTGTTGGTCCTAAAAACTTTTTTTAAAAACACTCGGCTTTTTTAGCTGCGGAGAAATATTCTTTAAAATTCCTATACAAATCCAAATCTATAGTCTCTGAAAACCAAACTATAAATATCCACTCGTATAGTCCCTGATATTTCCATGAAATTGACCTTTTGTCTTCTCGTCAGTCATTCAACTTCCAATTGATGACGTATTGCAATATATGAAATACGTCACAGTTTATTTTTGGGGTTATTGGAGATTAAAATAACAATAAGAAATATATAGCCACAATTTATAACACTCTATTAAAATACGACGACACCAAACACACGCACACACACACACACATCTATTTTAATAAATACATTGAAAACTATGTTTGAAGCTCTACAACAATAAATAATTAGCATTTCGTTGTTAATGATCGCTGCTGATGACAATGTCAAACAGAACATCGCACATTTATTGTCAATATCTGGACAACAAAAACACAACTCGAGATAAACAACAACCAAATCGTAGCCAAACAAATCAACATCCACACTCCCTGCCACACAGTTCCAATTCTTCATTCAAACAAAAAAAATTGGATTTCAGATTCAAATGAAAATATCGTACATACGAATTGTTTTAAAATCGAATTTCCGATTTTCCCCAGAGAATTGAATTGTATTCTGATTTGTCATTGTTGTTGTTGTTGGGACTTACATGGAATTGTTGAATTGTTTGTTTTTTTAATTCTTTGTGTGACTGACACTGGAAATTGGAATTGAAAAGTGATAAATGGTCTGATCTTATCTTTGGTTTGGTGTTTGCATAGGAAATTGTGAAACATGGGTAATGTTTTTAAGTGGAAAAAGAGGTGTCGATAGAGGAGATTTTCTCCACAATATTTCTTTTGAATAGAAAACATATTCTGCATTGTTTAAGAATATTCCTTTTCCGACCATTAAAAAATAGGAGAAACAATTTTAAACGTAGATTCTCTAAAGGGTCATGGCTTAGATTTTGAAAGACTATTTTTAGGAGAATATTTTTTTCCGGGACCAACACAGGTGTGGATATTTTAAAAATAATTTTTCCAGGGACTAACACAGGCGTGGATTAAAAAAAATATCATTAAGGACCCTACCAACAGGGACCAACACATGTGTGGATTTTTTAAAGAACATTTTCTAGTGACCAACACAGGCGTGGATTTCTTAAAGAATATTTTTTTAGCGACCAACACAGGCCTTGTTTTTTTAAAGAATATTTATTCAGGGACCAACACAGGCGGACCACAAAAGGCGTGCATTTCTTAAAGAATACTTTTCAGGTACCTGTGTAAGCGTGGATTTCTTAAAGAATATTTTTTCATGGACTACCATAGGCGTGAATTTTTTTCGGGGACTATTCTAGGCGTGGATTTCTTAAAGAATATTTTTTCGGGGACTATTGTAGGCGTGGATTTCTTAAAGAATATTTTTCGGGGACTATTCTAGGCATGGATTTCTTAAAGAATATTTTTCGGGGACTATTGTAGGCGTGGATTTCTTAAAGAATATTTTTTCGGGGACTATTGTAGGCGTGGATTTCTTAAAGAATATTTTTTCGGGGACTATTGTAGGCGTGGATTTCTTAAAGAATATTTTTTCGGGGACTATTGTAGGCGTGGATTTCTTAAAGAATATTTTTTCGGGGACTATTGTAGGCGTGGATTTCTTAAAGAATATTTTTTCGGGGACTATTGTAGGCGTGGATTTCTTAAAGAATATTTTTTCGGGGACTATTCTAGGCGTGGATTTCTTAAAAAATATTTTTGAGGCCTTCATAGGCGTGGATTTCTTAAAAAATATTTTTAGAGGCCTTCATAGGCGTGGATTTCTTAAAAAATATTTTTAGAGGCCTTCATAGGCGTGGATTTCTTAAAAAATATTTTTAGAGGCCTTCATAGGCGTGGATTTCTTAAAAAATATTTTTAGAGGCCTTCATAGGCGTGGATTTCTTAAAAAATATTTTTAGAGGCCTTCATAGGCGTGGATTTCTTAAAAAATATTTTTAGAGGCCTTCATAGGCGTGGATTTCTTAAAAAATATTTTTAGAGGCCTTCATAGGCGTGGATTTCTTAAAAAATATTTTTAGAGGCCTTCATAGGCGTGGATTTCTTAAAAAATATTTTTAGAGGCCTTCATAGGCGTGGATTTCTTAAAAAATATTTTTAGAGGCCTTCATAGGCGTGGATTTCTTAAAAAATATTTTTAGAGGCCTTCATAGGCGTGGATTTCTTAAAAAATATTTTTAGAGGCCTTCATAGGCGTGGATTTCTTAAAAAATATTTTTAGAGGCCTTCATAGGCGTGGATTTCTTAAAAAATATTTATATTTTTTAGGGACCTTCATTCGTAAAATAATATTTTTCAGGGACCTGTGTACGCTGAAGTATATTTTTTCTTAAATATTTTATATAGAGAACTTGTTCTTCTATATAAAAAATTTGGTGGGATATGTATTCTAAAAAAATATTTTTATAATTTTTTTTATAAAATACATGCAAATATATTTCATTTTATCATTTTCCATTGCATCTGTTCCAAAGCACAGTGGTGGTGGTAAAACCCCGTCAAGACTTGAAATGTCAGAAATGAAAACATAAAATTAAAAAAAAAAAAAACAATAACAATAACAAAAGAAGGAGATAAATGTAGACAGCGGCAAAGAAACATGTGCGGTATGAATGCCAGTTTAGGAACCGGTTGGTTAACATGTTTAGGATTTTGGCCAACCAGTTGAGAAGCAAAACAAGCAACCATTAAGAGAGTATTTTTTTTGATTTTGCCAACTTAACAACAACCACACCAATGGCAATGATGACGTCGACAATATTAATGGACGAGGGAGAGAGACTGATCATTGAAATAAGTTTCGTTGTTGATCTCCACTTGCTGATACTCTTTAGAGATCAATGATTGTCAATAAAGTTTGCCGAATGATTGCAATGGTTAATGCAATTTTTATGCATTTGCAGCCGAACAATGATCGGTATTTAAAATAAAACTGATGGATAATGGATTAAAGAAACAACAAAAACACTCACACACACATAAAATAATTTAGGTTAAAATTAGATTCGTATGTATATGTAGTCTTTGCATTAGATACAGTAGAATATTCCGAGACAAAGATGAAGTAGAACACTTCAAAAAAAACTCCCACTGACTTGTCAAGAATCAAGTTAAGAGTTGAATAAGTTATGAGGTCTAGATCATAACAAAACACTTCAAAATTCTCTCTATTCTGAAAGAGGGATCTTGAATGCTGCTTTTTTGCAAGTAGAGAAACATTTGTTTGGGTTTTTTTCCAATTCAGCTGATTAATATATTTCCGATGTATTAAAGTTTGCTGCATTTATTGTTGTTGTCGTCGTCGACGGCATTGACATGCCTGACCATCAGCATCACAATATGCGAAAACTATTTACTTCTTATCGGTAGTTGCTTTTATGCGCGTTTTAAATTGCTTTGTGACAAAAATTCATATCATTTCGTCAGCCCGGACAATTCGTAAAACGTCATAATTTTATGTCCGGTTTGCCAGTGGCGACGAATTTTTTTGCAAGGCCTACCAAAGCATGGGTTTTTACAGAATATTTTTACATGGCCTCTCAAGGCGTGGATTTTTTAAAGAATATTTTTTCAAATCATCTCATGGCGTGGATTTTTTAAAGAATATTTTTTCAAAACATCTCATGGCGTGGATTTTTTAACGAATTTTTTCTCAAAATTTCTCAAGACGTGGATTTTTTAAAGAATATTTTTTTAAAACTTCTCAAGGCGTGGATTTTTTAAAGAATATTTTTTCCAAACATCTCACGGCATGGATTTTTATACCCTTCACCACACTGTGGTACAGGGTATTATGTCTTTGTGCATATGTTTGTAACAGGCAAAAATAATCGAGATAGACACATGGTTCCTTTTGAGAATATGCATAGAATCACTTTTTAAGTCGATTTATGCATGTCCGTCCGTCTGTCCGTCCGTCCGTCTGTCTGTCCATGTATTTTTGTGAACAAAGTACAGGTCGCATTTATGATCCGATTTGGATGAAATTTGGCATAGGTCACTTATTTGGCCCAAGAACGAACCCTATTGAAATTGAGAAAAATCGGTCCAGATTTACATATAGCTCCCATATATAGTTTCGTCCGATTTCATGTAAATGGTGCCCCAAAGTCCCTATATATCTTTCGATTTGCACGAAAGTTGGCATAACGTACTGAATTGAGCCTAGAATGATGCCTGCCAAGTTTCGTGAAAATCGGTCCAGATTTAGATATAGCTCCCATATATAGTTTCGTCCGATTTCATGTAAATGGTGCCCCAAAGTCCCTATATATCCTTCGATTTGCACGAAATTTGGCATAACGTACTGAATTGAGCCTAGAGTGATGTCTGCCTTATAGATTGAGTTTAAGTAATTTACGCACCAAGGAATCAATAGGAACAAAGCGTTCTAAAATTAGTATAACCTAACCTAACCAAGTGAGTTTGAAATCGCTTAATATTTGGATAGAGCTTCCATATATATTTTCGCCCGATTTCAAGTAAATTGGGCATCAAACTCCTCATGTTAGTCAGATTGACATCAAATTTTGCACAACGTACAAAATTGAGCATAGAATTACGTAGTTGCGTTTTCTAAAAGTACAGGCATAGCCCAACGGATGACCTATTTATATTTGTTTGAAGTCGATTTACATACTTTATGGACAGATCTAGGTAGATTCACATTTAGATAAATATAACATATTATATTTCATCTAATTTCATGTTAATAGTCCTGTTTAATATACCCATAGTGGTGAAGGGTATCATATAGTCGGCACCGTCCGACTTTACTACTTTCCTTACTGGTTTAAAGAATATTTTTTTAAAACTTCTCAAGGCGTGGATTTTTTAAAGAATATTTTTTCATGGCCTCTCAAGGCGTGGATTTTGTAAAGAATATTTTTTTCAAAACTTTTCAAGGCGTGGATTTCTTAAAGAATATTTTTTCAAAACATCTCAAGGCGTGGATTTCTTAAAAAATATTTTTTAAGCATCTCAAGGCGTGGATTTTTTAAAGAATATTTTTAAGGCGTGGATTTTTTAAAGAATTTTTTTAAGGCGTGGATTTTTTTAAGAATATTTTTAAGGCGTGGATTTTTTTAAGAATATTATTAAGGCGTGGATTTTTTTAAGAATATTTTTAAGGCGTGGATTTTTTTAAGAATATTTTTAAGGCGTGGATTTTTTTAAGAATATTATTAAGGCGTGGATTTTTTTAAGAATATTTTTAAGGCGTGGATTTTTTTAAGAATATTTTTAAGGCGTGGATTTTTTAAAGAATATTTTTAAGGCGTGGATTTTTTAAAGAATATTTTTAAGGCGTGGATTTTTTAAAGAATTTTTTTAAGGCGTGGATTTTTTTAAGAATATTTTTAAGGCGTGGATTTTTTTAAGAATATTATTAAGGCGTGGATTTTTTTAAGAATATTTTTAAGGCGTGGATTTTTTTAAGAATATTTTTAAGGCGTGGATTTTTTTAAGAATATTTTTAAGGCGTGGATTTTTTTAAGAATATTTATATTTCCTATATTTTTAATATTTTTTCAGGTCCTATAAAGGCTTGCTTTTTTTAACGAATATTTTTTGTTCATATCTAGGCTTGGATTTTTTAAGGAATATTTTTCCAGTGTCTCTTACGGCGTGGCTAAACAATACTTTTTTAAGACCAAACACATCTGATCTGTACCCGTACTGCAAGAATGTGCTATTTTTTACTACGATAACGAATTTTTATACCCTACACAAATATGTTGTCAGGGTATTATGGCTTTGTGCAGTCCCAAGAGTTTGTAACACCGCGAAATATTGGTCCTAGACCCACCTTTAAGTATACCGATAGTATACCGATCGTCATATCTCGACTAGCTGAGTCGACCTAGACATGTGTGTCCGTCCGTCCGTCTGTCCGTCCATTATAATTTGTAAACACGATACAGGCCACAGTTATGGGCCAATTTTCACGAAATGTTAGATGTAGGATGGTTTCGGCCCAATGAAGACCCCTATTGTTTTTGGTAAAGATCGGATAATATTTAAGGGATGATGGACCAAATACTTATTTTTTTTCGTTTTTTCTGGTCGCTCCAGCGGCCTCAATTATGGCCCAAACATCTCGAAGTTTTATATGGAGATTGGGCCAAAGAATAATCATGCCTGTTTTGATAAAGATCGGTCAATATTTAGCGGGTCAAATGGACCCTGACTTTTGTGTGAAAAATGACAAAATTTGTATTCTACAGCTTATATATTTACTCCTGATGTGGGAGTTACACGTATTACGTATTCAGATATTATTTAGTAACCCATTACCACACTAGAGGGCGGAAATATAGCGCTGATCGCTTTGAAATTTTGCATGAGGTTCCAGTAATTGCCAAGGATAACGCCTATTATTTTCGGCGATAATCAGATAATAATTTTGGGATGAAGTGGATCGAAAACTTACTTTTTTGGAGTCGACCTATAAACAACAATTATAAGCCGAACAACACCACAAAACCCACGGTAAAGGGAATATGGAAATGCAATTAGAAGACTAATAATATTTGTAGACCTCAAATCGGTCAAGAGGGTGCAACTGTCACGAAATATTGCCCAGGCTCGGAATAAAAATCCGCCGAAATTTAGAGTTCTGATGTAGTTGTGTAGGGAATCGTATGGTCTGTCCCGTCCGACTATACTGCTCCGCCCACTGGTTCAAATATTGTTTTAAGTAACTCGTGGTTTTTTTAAGGCGTGGATTTTTAAATGAATATTTCTTGCAGTGTCTATCAAGGCTTTTTTATAGAATATTTTTCAGAAACCAATATATCTGTGGATTCTTTTAAGAATATTTTTTCAGGGCTAAACAAGGCGTTGATTACTTTCACAATATTTTTCAAGGCCAAAGAAGTCATGGATTTTTTAAAGAATATTTTTTCTGAGCCAAACAAGGCTCAGAGTCTTTTCAAGGCTTGGATTTTTATAGAATATTTTGTCAAGGCCAAACGAGGCGTGGATTTTTAAAAATATAATATTTTTCGATTTGTCCCGCGTATAATTGATTCCCATAAAGTATACGCCACACATGTACCATTGAATTGGGTTCTAGTTTTTTGTCTCGCCAAACACACCCCCTTATTATAGACAGAACTAATTAGCAAAGTGTCATAATTAGTCAGACGTTGCCAATTTGTTATGCGAAAAATCGTTGTCTGTCAGTTCGTTGCTGCTAAAAGACGTAATAAAAAATATTTAAATGGAAAATGTTTGAGAAAAAAAAACGTTTTCAATTCATTGCACTTTCGTCTTCGTCGATGTTTTTTCGTCTAATATAATTATAGCTTCTATAAACAGGGCATTGTTACCATAAATTCAATTATCCATGACGCCGTAAAAAAAACAAAAAAAAAAATTAAAGTGTTTTCTGACGTGATCAGTGTTTGTTGTTGTTGATTTTACATGTACTCCCACAATTGTCGACAGAGCTGACGTTTAAATTTCTAATTCATTTGTATGGTGTTTTGTTCTCATCTAATGTTTCTCTCTCTCTCTCTCTCTTTTCTCTCATGAAAAATAAAGAAATGTGTTGTGGTCTCTCTTCAATCTGAATATACTCTTCCATAGCAGATCTGAAGAATGTCTTCTGTCTATAGAACTGCTAATGAAACTCTTTTGCCTATTGACGTGCTGAAGTAGTCAGCTGTAGATGTCATTTTACCTATCGGAGAGTTGATGGAGCTCTTCTATCCATATACGAGCTGATGAAGCTCTTCTGCCAATAGAAAAGCTGGAGAAGGTCATCTGTGCTGGAAGGTAATAGCTGCTGGACAAGTTCTAATTTTTAAAGAAGTTCAGAAGCATGCATTCTGCCTATAGAAGAACTGAAGAAACTCTTCGGTCTACGGAAAGACTGATGAAACTCGCCTGTCCATAGACGAATGGGTGAAGTTCTTCTGTCTATAGAACTTCTGATGAAGCTCTTCTGTGTATAGAAGAACTGATAAAGCTCTTATATCTACAGGAGAGCATTTGGAACTCTTCTGTCTATAGAAAAGCTCATGAAGCACTTATGTCTATGGGAGAGCTTATGAAGCTCTTTGGCCTATAGAATAATTTATAAACCCTTTTTTGCTTATAGAAGAAATTCGTCTGTCAATAGTAGAGCTTTTGAAGCATGCCTACAGAAGAGCTTATGAAGCTTTTCTTCCTATACGAGCACTTACGAAGCTCTCCTGTCTATAGCTCTTCTATAGGATATGATTCTCTACTTCCCATACAGGAGCTCACGAAGCTCTCAAGCTTATAAAAGAGTCTATTAAGCTTTTCTCCATATACAAGATTTCACGAAGTTCTCCTGCCTATAGAAGAGCTTATGAAACTTTTCTTCCTATACAAGAGCTCTCGATGCTCTCCTGGCTATAGAAGAGCTTATGACGTTATTTTTTCTATACAAGACCTCACGAAGCTCTCCTGCCTATAGAAGAGCTTATGAAGTTCTTCTTCCTATACAAGAGCTCACGAAGCTTTCCGGCCTATAAAATAACTTTAAAGGCTCTTTTGTGTATAGAAGAGAATATAAAATATAAAAGAGAATTGATGAAACTATTCTGCCTATATAATAGCTGATGAAGTTCTTCTGTCTATAGAAGTACTGATGGAGATCTTCTCTTCATAGAAAATTTTCTATATATTGATATCCTATACAAGATCTGAGGGATATCGTAGAATAACTATGAAGTGGCGAAAGAAGGTCCCTTTTTTAAGATCTGATAAAAATTTGCTATAGATTGAAGCTTTAGAGAACAGTCGAGGGATATATAGAAGACATATTGAAGTTCTATTAATGACCTTTAGATAGTTCTGATGAAACTCTTCTTCTATGGATGGACGGAGGAAGGACTCTTTTAAAGAACTGATAAAATGTTGCTATAGATTAAAGCTCTACAGAATATCTGAATGATATCTAGAAGACATTTTGAAGTTATATTAAATACCTTCAGATAAATTTTCTATAGTAGAGATCTTCCATTTATAGAAGTCATGTAGAATTTTTGTTTAACTTTAGAAGATCTCTGAAACTCTGTAGATAATTGTTGGGAATTTTCCCGCTTTAAAAAATTCCCATTTTTCACACACACATATATAATCGAAACGTTTAACAAAAATTGGAGTTGTATGTGTGTTTGTTTTCCTGTATCCTAGGCTTGCTCCCCCTCGGAGACACGATGATCCATGACGACGACGACGACGTGGGGACATGGTACAAATAAAATTGTTCAAATCAAAATAATCGCAACAATTACGCCAACAATTGTAAAAAAGATTCAATTAGTGTTTATTAATCCATCAAACTAACACATAGACAGATCAGTGATAATAAAAAAGCCTACCAACACATACACACATACCTACACCGACACCGTTGTGAGGGAATAAAAAAGACACCGCTGACCATAGCCGGATTAAATAGTGCAAACAATAACTAAAGCCTAAGAATTATATGACAACAACAACAGCGGCAGCAATCACAACAACAACAACAAACTTTAATTGAATTAACGCCTTCATTCATTACAGAGGCACAGACAGCGAGAGATTTATACTTTGAAAGATGATCATCATCGGCATCAGCATCTATTGTGATTGAATAAATGATTGAAAAAATTGTGTCCGTGTGAATGTGACTGGTGTGATGGTATTCTAAGAAGCCCTCTTGTGTTTTTTTTCGTATTGGTGTGAGTAATTTGATATCAAGAATTTATTCTTTTTTTTTCATTTCATTTAAAATAATACCTTTACGCATAGAGGATAAACAGTGGGACGGTAATCATAATAAGGAAGAGGAAAGTCTGCAGCAAGCCAGATGATTTTCATCCTTGGGAAATAAAATCATAGACCATATAACCAATTCTATGAGCTATGAGGATGTTAGGAAGGCGTTCTGTCTATAGAAATGGTGATGAAACTCTTCAGCCTATTGATGTGCTGAAGAAGGTGTTCTGTTTATAGAAGTCCTTAAGAAGAGGAGCTGAGGAAATCTGTAGAAGATCTGATAAAGTTATTCTGTGTAAAAAAGTCCTGATAAAGTTCTTCTGTCCATAAAATAACTATGGAGTAGCTGAAGGAGGTCGTTAGTAGATATGATAAACATTTTCTGTAGATTGAAGATCTGCAGAAAATCTGAAGGTTATCTAGAAGGCATTTCTAAGACCTTTAGATATTTTTTCTATAATAGATGAGATCTTCAGTTCGTCGAAGTCCTGTCGATTATTTATTTGACTTAAGGATATCTATGAATCTCAGAATTTGAAGAGACAATGCAGTCAAAAAGTTTTCCACTGGGGAAATTTATCACCACCTAGGAATGGATAATTCCTAGGGAAAAATTAAGAATTGGTCTTAAAATCTATTGTTGGCAGACTTAGGCCAATATTAATCATGTCTTCAAGGACTAGATAAGCCATAGGGTATGTCATAATTTCTATGAGGTATATTGCAGATGTCGATTGAAATGCTCTTTCGCCTATTGACGTGCTGAAGAAGGAGTTCCGTTTATAGAAGTGCATAAGAAGACATTTCGTCTACAGAAGAGCTTAAGAAGGATTTCTGCCTATAAAAGACCTGATGGAGCTCTTCTGTTCATAGAAGAACTGAAGAAGCACTTCTGTCAATAAAATAAGGGTAATTGCGGCTAAATACGGGTTTCGGTCTATAGAAGAACTAAAAAAACTCTTCTGTCTTTAGAAGAGCTGGCAAAATTCTTCTGCCTTAAGAAGTCCAGATGAAGCTCTTCTGTCCATAAAATAACTATGGAGGAGTTGAAAGAGGTCTTTAAAAAAATTGATGAGCATTTACTATAGATTGAAGCTCTGCAGAAAAGCTGAAGATTATCTATTATCTGCATTCAGAAGACCTTCAGGTATTTTTTCCTGAAGGAGATGAGCTGATCTTCAGTTTGTAGAAGTCCTGTACGATTTCTGATTGACTTTAGGACATCTATGAATCTCATAATGTTGGACAAAGAGTATTTCACTGGAATAATTTACCAACACTGCCACGGGATATTTTTCAAAAAAAAAAAAAAAACAAAAATTGAACCAGTCTTATATGTATATGTGAAGGAATGGAAAATTCCTAAATCAGATCTTCAAGCACTAGATAGCCATTTAGTATGTCACCAATCCTTTGACTTATATTGCAGATTTCCGTCTGAAGGTCCGAAGAAAACATTCTGTCTATAGAAATGCTGTCGTTTAACGTTCTAAAGAAGCTTGTCTGTTTATAGAAGTGCAAAAAAGGTCGAAGTGCTCTTCGGTCTTTAGAAGAACTGATAAAACTCCACTGTCTATAGAAGATCTGGTGTAGAAGCTTAAGTTTAATTTTCTCATATATTGGGACAATATCTGTCACTAGTTTTCTCATGACTTCTATGCTCTATGATGACTCAAAATCTAGCACTAGATAGTCCCACCTGGAAACTGCAGCTGTCCAGATCAATGACCCTTCCAATGAAGAGCATTGTCACCCTCGGTCAATGGAATTTGGCATTCTCTCCTTCACCTCCTTATAGGTCTCCTTTTATAGTTTTCTAGACACACTATTTTCGTCGATCACTGGATAGCAGAGCCCGTCTCTGTTATATCCCATGGCAATTTTTACATAAGATGACGGCTCCTTATCATTTGTTGCCGCTGTCTTCCTCTTTCGTGATTTCTGATAAGTCATTTTGGAGTAACCGAACTTCACAGAAAATTCGGATGCAGCGCTCGTCTTATTAATATATGATTCGGCATCGTCACCCTAGTTCAATGGATTTTGACAATATCCTTTAATCTTACTTCCCTTGCTATCAGCCGACGGGAAGCTCTTTTTGTTTTTTTGCTAGTTTAGCGTTCATGTTCTCTTCCGGAGTCTTCCGCAGAACCGTTAGGTTTATCCTTCTGCTTGCTGTTCAATTTTCTTTCTTCGGTTCATTGTGGTTATTTTTTGCTTTTGTGTCCCAGATAACTACTTTGTATACCCTTCACCACACTGTGGTTAGGTCTTTGTGCATATGTTTGTAACAGGCAAAAGGAAACGAGATAGACACATGGTTCCTTTTGAGAATATGCATAGAATCACTTTCTGAGTCGATTTACGCATATCCGCCTGTCCGTCCGTCCGCCCATCTGTCCATGTTAAATTGTAAACAAAGTACAGGTCGCATTTGTGATCCGTATTGGATGAAATTTGGCATAGGTCACTTATTTGGCCCAAGGACGAACCCTATTGAAATTGGGAAAAATCGGTTCAGATTTAGATATAGCTCCCATATATATATTCGTCCGATTTAAGGTAAATGGGGCACCAAAGTCCCTAAATATCCTTCGGTTTGCTCGAAATTTGGCACAGAGTACTGAATTGCGACTATAATAATGTGTGCTAAATTTTGTGAAAATCGGTTCAGATTTAGATATAGCTCCCATATATAGTTTCGTCCGATTTTAGGTAATTGGTGCTCCAAACTCCCTGGAAATATTTTCATTTGCACGAATTTTGGCATGAATTAAATCTAGAACGATGTGTGTAAAATTTCGTGAAAATCGGTTCAGATTTAGATATAGCTCCCATATATATTTTCGTCCGATTTTAGGTAAAAAGTGCACCAAAGTCCCTATATATCCTTCGATTTGCACGAAATTTGGCATAGCGTACTGAATTGTGCCTAGAATGATGTGTATTAAGTTTCGTGAAAATCGGTTCAGGTTTAGATATAGCTCCCATATATATCTTCGTTCGGTTTTATATAAATGGTGCACCAAAGTACTACTAGCGTACTAAATTGTGTCGAGAATGATGTGTAGTAAGTTTTAGATCGGTTCAGATTTCTATGTACATATTCATATATATTCCCCCGTTTGTTTGTCCGATTAACACGAAATTTTGAACAATATATCAAATTGGGACTTGAATGACGTTATTGCGTTTTGTTGAAATTGGTGCAGATGCAGCCATAGCTTCCATATGTATTTCGAACGGGTGTCTGATTGAAATAAAATTTTTATCAGTACCGAATAGAGTGTATAAATTTAGCTATAAAACGTTTTCCGTAAATTTGTCCATTGGTACGCAGAGGGAACATATCTTCGAGGGAACATTGACATGACCAAAGTTGTGAAGGGTATCATATAGTCGGCCCAGTCCGACTTTACTAATTTCCTTACTCTTGTAGTGAGCTTGGCGATATCCTTACTCACTTCTCAACCATCTTGTCAGCTTCTACGCCAGCTTTCAGCTTTCTAGAACAGTTGTAGATGTCGTGTCTTCATGCTCAGACTCAGAATTTGAGTCGACTCCTGTCTCAGATGGTAGAAGTTGCTCTTCTCCTGTTTACCTTAAACTCAGATCCATTTTTACTCAATAGCTGCGTAGATGAGAAAATCTTCAGTTTTGTAAAAGTCCTGTAGAATTTTGTTCAACTTATGGATATACATGATAAAAATTTTCTAAGGGACAAGGTAGGACAGAAAATTCCGCATGCGAAATGTATTACTACAACTACGGTATAAATTAGGTTGAGATTCCTAACCTTCCAGGAATTCTGTGTTCTTAGTGAATTCCTTCTGTGCCTTTCATTACCAGGTCTTTTAGTTCTTGAATATTCGTGAGTATAAGTTCCCAAAAATTGGAATCGAAGGCTGGACAGTCTCATAGGAAATGCTCCAGCATGCTCGATATCTTATCAACATTCTCTACACCTGCTGCTTTACTCGCAACCAATTTTTTGGAAAATGTGCCTGCAGGCTGAGGTGTTCTGTGAGAATACTTGTCTCATAGGAAATGCTCCAGCATGCTCGCTATCTTCTCAACATTATCTACACCTGCTGCTTCACTCGCAACCATTTTTTTTTTTTGGAAAATGTGCCTGCAGGCTGAGGTGTTCTGTGAGAATACTTGTCAGTCTGATGATTTTCCTTTTTGTTAAGCGTTAAGATTTTTGTGTTCTTTCCAGTTTCCTTATTATTCCAAAAAATTGTGTGGGTCTCTTTCGTTCATGAACTCAGTTTGGACGTGGTGTGGTAAAATGATTGACATAACATAGCACTTCTGGCGAGTAAATGGCTGTCTCATTGAAATAATAATTCCTGATTCATACAAAACCGTGTCGCGAGAACAAGGATTTGAATAAGTCTTATGAGGAATTCAAAAATGCTAGGGCAGTTTTTTTCAATGTAACCTATCCTAGTCAATGGGGCTGCCATCTATCATTGACTAGAAACAACGCATGGTTGAGGTCCCAGCTTATCTAGTTTTGCCATTTTTCCTCTGGGTGGCACCATTCCTAACTCGTGTTATATTATTTTGTTGTTGACACTGATGTTGGTTAATATAATGACAGGGTGCTTCCGACGCATTTCATGTCTATTAAAAATTGTCGAAAACCACTTTAAAAAATTTCTCTTTCGTCGTTGGGATTAAAAATCGGACCTATCGGAATCCGAGTATGTTATGAACTTTAATGTTCATTTACAAAAGTGGCATGAAGAAGTTTGCGACTATTGGGGGTTATTATTGAGATCAGTCTAATCGAATGAACAAATTTTTTGTTAAACATATAGTAGACCTACTGTCCGTAGTATAACCATGGAGGAGCTGAAGGAGGTCTTTTGTAGTTCTCTAAAGATAAATGTTCTAAAGAGTTCTTTAAAATTTAAATCAGTCATTTGAGTTGAAAGAATTCAAACATGCTATCGTAGCTTTATTCCAATTGTAACCTGTCTTAGGTGATGAGGCTGTCATCTATCATTGCCTAGAAACAACGCAAGGTTGGGGTCCTAGCTTATTTAGTTTTGCCATTTTTCCTCTGCGTGGCGCCATATCTATCTCATGTTATGTTATTTTGTTGTTGACACTGATGTTGGTTTATATAATGACAGGGAGCTTCCGACGTCGAAAATCACTTTTAAAAAATGAGGCTGCCATCTATCATTGACTAGAAACAACGCATGGTTGAGGTCCTAGCTTATATAGTTTTGCCATTTTACCTCTGGGTGGCACCATTTCTAGCTCGTGTTATATTATTTTGTTGTTAACACTGATGTTGGTTAATATAATGACAGGGAGCTTCCGATGCATTTCATGTCTATTAAAAATTGTCGAAAACCACTTTAAGAAATTTCACTTTCGTCGTTGGGATTAAAAAACGGAACCTATCGGAATCCGAGTATGTTATGAACTTTAATGTTCATTTACAAAAGTGGCATGAAGAAGTTTGCGACTATTGGGGATTATTATTGAGATCAGTCTAATCGAATGAACAATTTTTTTGTTAAACATATAGTAGACCTACTGTCCGTAGTATAACCATGGAGGAGCTGAAGGAGGTTTTTTGTAGTTCTCTAAAGATAAATGTTCTAAAGAGTTCTTTAAAATTTAAATCAGTCATTTGAGTTGAAAGAATTCAAACATGCTATCGTAGCTTTATTGCAATTGTAACCTGTCTTAGGTGATGAACCTGTCATCTTGACAAGAAACTACGCATGGTTGACGTCCATGTTTATTTAGTGTTGCCATTTTCCTCTGGGTGGCGCTATCTCCTACCATTCCCATTTCGAGTTATTCTCATGTATTGTTGTTGAGGTCCAGGTCCTACTCCAGGCATCCTGAAGGTCTAAGACTTATTTATAAAAATAAATTGACGTGTTGACTTACATTTTACATAAGTTGTCCCACTGTATATCGCTCCTACAAAGATGTACTCGCATGTCTGTACATATTTTCAAAGTGCGTATATGGATCATTTCTCATACGACGTAGCTTGTCTTGTAATTTAATTGAATTTAGATCGTTTGTTTTGTGTTTCGTATCCGGGTAAATTAAATAATTTCGTTGGCAAATCTCGACGATGCTGACACTTCTCCACACGCCATGAGTGCGAAATGTAGATACATCAAATAGGAAAACAAAAAAAAAAACTATAATCGTGGTTGGCAAACCAGTTTCAGTCAGAGATCATCTTCATCATTCGTTCTCAGCAGTTTAAATTTATACAAGTTGTTGTTGCTGTTCATCTTCTTCTTTTTCTTGTTTTTTTTTTTTTTTTTTTTTTTTGTAATATTTAAAATACAAAGAACCAAATTTAAAACGAAAGAAAAGGTACGGAACGTAATCATCTTCCACCACAAATCATGTGATTCGATTAATTTTGTGTATTTATAATAAAACAAATCATTTAAATTTGGGCCAACCTCACCAAAATCGAACCAAAAAAACCGTTAAGGTGATTCACAAAATCTTCAGAGTATCTTGAAAGTAAAGACCAATCGATCGACTGGCCGCCCGACCATATGGCATTTGCAAATCAATTTGAATTAATTATTCAAAATTTAATGGCAATATCAATAAAAATGTATATGAATGTGTAGGAAAATATTAGTTAATAAAATTCTCATTTCTATGGAAACTCTCTTCCAATCTCTGTTCTTCTCTTTAATCTCTTTGTTATGGGTGAATTGTTTATAAATGATAATTAAATTGTTAACGCAATTAATTTGTTTGAGTGTTTTTTTATTGAATTGTACATGTGGTTGTAGGTATGCATGTACTCTCATAAAAAAACATCAATTGAAATGACATAACAAAATTTACATACATATAAAATCCCACTCACACAATGTTTGAAAGAATACCTGTGTGTTAATAAAAAGTTTTAGAACAATTAACGGAAATAGCACGTGCTTTTTTCTGAGGGAGGGATTACAAATTTATTAATTCCCTGCGATAAACGTTTGGTTGCACTGTGTCACAATATGGAGCTCATGGTATGGGGGAAAATTTCTGGGGATGAAAGGAAACCAAAAGATAAATTCGCCATAGGTCAAATTTAATGATCTTTTTTCTAAACTGGTAACTCTAAAGTTAATAAAGAAAAACATGTATATAATTTTTTGCAGATATTGCAGGTTATTATTGAAATGATAAATCGATTTAGGAAACCAAACATATTCTGCTTTTATCTCAAGTACTTTTGCGGGAGACAGATCCGGATTTCCAGAGACCTAATCTCTTCGTTACTTCCTCTTCGTTACCTAATCTCTTCGTTACTTCCTTGCTGTTCAATTTTTATACCCTCCACCATAGTATGGAGGGTATATTAATTTTGTCATTCCGTTTGTAACACATCGAAATATTCATTTCCGACCCTATAAAGTATTTATTCTTGATCAGGATAAAATTCTGAGACGATCTAGCCATGTCCGTCTGTTGTAATCACGCTATCTTCTGAAGGAATTGAGATAGGATGCTGAAATGTTGCATAAAGTTGTCTTTTGTCTGCAGGCAGGTCAAGTTTGAAGATGGGATGTATCGGTCCACGTTTAGGCATAGCTCCCATATAATGGTACCCTTAATTTTCATTATTTTGGGATTCTTAGGCGTGTTTTTCAACCGAATTTGCTGAAATTTGCTACATTGAGTTCTTATTGGGTACTAAATGTCTCCACAAAAAATTATTAATATAGGTTCTGGTAGTCCCCATATAACGGTACACCCTAACTTTCAATATTTTGGTGGGTTTGATCGTATTTTTCCGCCGAATTAGCTGCAATTTAGTATTTTGAGTTCTTAATAGGTACCAAATTTTCCCACAACAAATCATGAATATAGGTCCATTACCCGAATTTTCTGCAATTTGGTATTTTGTAGTCGTATATGGTAAAAAATCTACCAAATCTACCCTACCAAAAATGATTAATATTCGCCCCCTTCTTGGGGTCGTCCCCAGAACATAAGGTCGATAATTAACCTTATATATATATGGACCGATATTCCTCATGTTCGAACATGAGCAGGTTTGGAAGGAATAATAAGATGGGCAAATGTGAAGTCAAAATTTTTTTAAACAAATTTGGTCCAAAGAAACATGGGGTCTAGGACCAATATTTAGAACTATAATCGGTTTGTAGAAATGTCGGTATAGGTACACTTTTTGGTATGTTCCCTATATTTTTATCTTCGAGTACCTGGTGGAGGGTATGCAAAGTTCGGCCCGGCCGAACTTAACGCTTTTTCACTTGTTATTCTTCAATTCATTCTGTTTTTTTTTCGCTTTTGTGCCTCAGATAACTGTTTCTTTCTTGTAGCGACCTTGGCGATGTCCTTGCTCACTTTCTCAACCATTTTATCAGCCTCTACGCTACTTCGGATTTCTAGGACAGTTGTATTTTGCATTTCTTCATGTTAACAGTCAGAATTTGAGTCCACTTCTGTCTCAGAAGGTTGGTTAGAGGTTGCTCTTCCCATGAGGTCCTTAAACTCAATATCCATAATTGCGCAGATAATTTTTCTATAGTAGATGAGAAAATCTCCACTTTGTAGAAATCCTGTAGAATTGTTGATCAACTTTAGGATATCTATGAATCTCAAAATTCTAAGATACAACTTTGGACAGAGAGTTCTGCGTGAGAAATGTATCAGCGCAACTGCGGGGTAATTTAGATTGAGATTCCTAAGCTTCAACAATTCTGTGTTCTTAGTGAAGTCCTTCAGTCTTTTCCATTTCCAGGTCGGTTAATTCTTGAATATTTGTGAGTATCATTTGCCAAAAATTGGATTCGATGGCTTCAAAAAACCGGGCACTACCGTAGGAAATGTTAATGCTGGTAATCACTTTTAGCAAAACACAGTTATTTCGATTGACAGTACTGTACATCGAATTTCGGAAGTACATTTGTTGATACCCTTTCCCTTAAGGGAACCTCCCCCATTCTCGGGGTCATTTTTTTTTTATTTAATTCGAATCTACACTAATTCAAGAATGTCCCTACAAAATTTCATGTGAAAATATCAAGAACTCTTGAATATATAGCCGATTTATTGTGTCAGCATCAAGTGACGGCTAAAGGGCTTCTCAAACTTTAAACGCGTTTTTCTCAAAACATTTTTTTGCGAATGGCGGGCACGATAACTCAAAAACTGACGCCATGATCGGCAACCATCTCGATGCCGTCTGGAGGGCGTGGAATACCAGAGGTACATTTTTAGCGTATCAAAGTGTATACACCCTCATTATATAACAATTTTAGGCAAAAGGCTATCATACAGCCGCCAGTTGGAGAAAAGTGTGATCAAATTGTCGAAAATGTTTTCAGTTACACGAAAGACAATTTACAATCTACTAAATCAAGCATAAAACGAGGGATGATTGGAGTTAAAGCGATGAAGTGGTCCGAAACCCAAAATTAATAATCGTATTGAGCACATAATTTTTAGAAAAAAATAATATGTAAAACCGTCAAATTTCAACAAGGACCATCGAAGAAGAGTGTGGTGTTAAAGTTTGTCACCAAACAATTCGACAGGCTGAACTTTCCTTTCCTTCTGATGTACGGGTAGCAGAAAGGAAATTCTGGGACATACTTACAAATGCAGCCGATAGATGTATACCTGCTGGTCGAATACCCCATAGGCCAGGGTAAAAAAGATTCTAAGACGATCTAGCCATGTCCGTCCGTCTGTTGTAATCATGCTATCTTCTGAAGAAATTGAGAATAGGGTGCTGAAATTTTGCATAGGGTTGTCTTTTGTCAAGTGAGAGATACTACATTCCCACCATTACGCGACGCGTTTTGCCGTTGGTTAAGCGGCTCATCATATTGGTTAAGCGACTCAGGCATTGTTTTGTGTTCTTTTAAATTTGGTTTGTTAATTTGTGGGTTCGGGAACGACATTCGAGTAAAAAGTTGCCGAACATGTAAAGCTAGTAGGTTCTGGAACGGCTAATTGAATATATTTAAATGATAAAATTTCTTTAAAATCTTCAAAATACCTTTTATCACATTCAAACTTAACCTCGTGTCCTCTTACCCATTATACGATTCGCTACCCACGAGGTAGACTAACTGGGATCAGCTCTGTGTCGTTTCAACTTGTTTTACATGAATTTCTTCTAATTAATCAATTTCAACTGATAATGAATAATTATTCAGCGAATTAACATTTTTTTTCCTAAACGAACTAAACAAGACGACGATGATGATGACAACCATAAAAAACAGCAGCAGCAGCAACAACAACACAAAATCGAAACCCATCTCCCATTCCGCCATCGGAAAAAACTCCCAAGAATTGTTATTATCATCATCAACATTTTATTGGCATTGGTGAGGTTGTTGTAAGTGCTGCTTTTGTTGTTGCTGTTGTTTATTCCAAAGTGATAGCATGTTGTGGCATGATAAGGGAACATCAAAGTATTTGCGAGTATATTTTTCTTCCTTCTTAATTTTTTGCACAAAATATTATGTATTACAATTCCGAGGCCATGAATAATGTTTTCCAATATTTTGCATGAATTGCAAGCAAAAAAAAACGGAGAAGCGTGTATTTTTTATTTATTAAAAATTTATTGTTGTTTTTTGTTTTCTACTTCCAGGTTTTTATAAAAAAAATATTTGGATTCTATTTGGGATCAATAACAACAACTGGTGAAATTACAAGGATGCTTCAGCGAACACAAGTAGTCGTTAAACATCAAACAAACGGACATGGATTTCTTTAATGATCAAATTTTAACCGATCTGGGTAAGTTCGGAAAATTATTCATATATTTCAAATTTAATTCAATCACAACAATGTTAATCTATTGAAAATAAATTAGTTCAATGAATTTTGAATGACACTAATTTTTTTGACAATTTGTTGATCGTTAACCTCCAGCGAACCATAAATCTCTCGCCCAACAAATAAAGACAATTTTTTTCGTATTTAAAATAAAAATAATTTATTCCAAAAATAGGCAACAGATGTTTGGAATTTCTTATCGCAAAAAGAGGAGAATAAAAAGAATATTAAAATTAAATTGAGAATTGAGTTGAGTGTCCGCAAGAAAATAATACTTTGGATTTTTAAAAAATATTTTTTTTTAAATTTTAAAAGAATATTTTTTCCAAGGTCTATTAAGACGTGGATTTTTTAAAGAAAATTGTTTACAAGGCCAAACAAGTTTCCGGTTTTTATACCCTACACAACTATGTTGTCAGGGCGAAATATTGTAACGCCGCGAAATATTCGTCTTAGACCCACCTTTAAGTATACCGATCGTCATATCTCGATTAGCTGAGTCGATATAGTCATGTGTGTGCGTCCGTCCGTCTGTCCATTATAATTTGTAAACACGATACAGGCCACAGTTATGGACCAATCTTCAGGAAATTTTGCATGTAGGATGGGTTCTGGCCAATGAAGACCCCTATTGTTTTTGGTAAAGATGGGTTAGTATTTAGGGGATGAAATAGACCAAATACTTAATTTTTGTCGGTTTTTCTGGTCGCTCCAGAGGCCGCAATTATGGTGATAAAGATCGGTCAATATTTAGCGGGTCAAATGGACCCGGACTTTTGTGTGAAAAATGACAAAATTTGTATTCTATGGTGTATATATTTACCTTTGAAGGACATAGACCCGAGAAGTTGATACTATATACAAGAGGAGTGGTTGTCCTTTAAATTGATACCAATTATATTGTCGTACGTACTCGGATGCGGGGCTTACACGTAAATATTTACAGGTGCTTACGTATTCAGATATTATTTAGTAACCCATTACCACATTAGAGGGCGGAAATATGGCGCTGATCGCTTTGAAATGTTCAATGAGGTTCTAGTTATGGTCAAGGACAACGCATATAACTTTTGGTGATGGTCAGATTATACTTATGGGATGAAGTGGACCGAATACTTAATTTTTCTGTGCTTTTTTCGAGTCGATACCAATAAAAAGCCAAAAATCAGAACACAACCCACGGTGAAGGGAATCTGGACAATTAACTAGAAGCGCTGTACTGAATATGAGTGATATTCGGAAAATATGTCAGTGTAAGGAAGTGGTGCTGTTGACCTCTAATCGGGCTAGAGGGAGCAAATATCACGAAATATTGCCCAAGCTCGAAATACACATCCGCAGAAAGTTAGAGTTCCGTGGTAGTTGTGTAGGGTATCGTATGGTCGGCCCCGTCCGACTATACTGCTCCGCTCACTGGTTAAAAGAATATTTTTTCCAAGGCCAAACAAGGCGTTGATTTTTAAAAGAATATTTTTTTCCAAGGCCAAACAAGGCGTGGATTTTTAAAAGAATATTTTTTTCCAAGGCCAAACAAGGCGTGGATTTTTAAAAGAATATTTTTTTCCAAGGCCAAACAAGGCGTGGATTTTTAAAAGAATATTTTTTTCCAAGGCCAAACAAGGCGTGGATTTTTAAAAGAATATTTTTTTCCAAGGCCAAACAAGGCGTGGATTTTTAAAAGAATATTTTTTTCCAAGGCCAAACAAGGCGTGGATGTTTAAAAGAATATTTTTTTCTAAGGCCAAACAAGGCGCGGATTTTTTAAAGAATTTTTTTTTCCAAGGCCAAACAAGGCGTGGATTTTTAAAAGAATATTTTTTTCCAAGGCCAAACAAGGCGTGGACTAAGTTCTATGCCAATTTGGACATGACTTGGGCTCTTCCTATTAAAAAATCCCTCAGTCATAGAGGACTAATTGTTTATAGAAAAACTTTCAGTGAAGAGGCATGAAGACAGTACTGGAACTGAGTTTTTTATGGAAAAAATCCTCAGTACTGAAGCCTCTGCCGCAGGTAACTGAGAATCAATCGATATTTTTCAATATTTAACAAATTAATAAATGTTTTACACACACATATGTATATATATATATATAAATGTAAATCTACATATTCGTGTTTAATTATCAACTACATACTTAAATCGTGACTTGTCCACTTGACTTGTCCAAGAAAAAAATCGACTCTATTCAATTTTTTCTACAATTGTGCCCGTCTTAAAGATTCTTCTGGCAAAAGTGGCAAACAGACAGACAGACAGACACCAAAAGTCAAAATGTTAGCCATTACAAAGGGTTGTCGGGGCTGTTCGGCGCATCGTTGGCTTACCTTTGCTAAGCAACAATTCTTGGCGAAAAATAAATATTTTAGAAAATATAACAAAACAACACATTTTACATACGAAACATGTGACAAGAAGGAGTACAACAAAAAAATGAGGAAGAAGCAGAAGAGACAAGTGAACATTAAACTGAAATGGATTCAGACAAAAATAAAACAAACAACAGTGAAAGGCAGTTATTTAAAGGACTGGGAAGATGATAAGAAATAATTACAAAAATAACAAAAAAAACTACACATACAAACATGTGTATATATGTGTGTGTTATTTTCTTTTGCATGCTATAAAATTTTCCACTTGATTTCAGTATTTCCGTTGGAAAAGTAATTCCATTACTAAATGATAGATGGAATGATTCACTTGTAATTATTCAAAGTCATGGCTTATGGTCTTATCATCCGCTGGGAATTATTATTTTCTATTGGAAAAAGGATATTCAGAGTCTAAAAAATTGATATTTTGTGTAGAAGGAAATTCTAGGAATTATTTCTCAAGTTCAAAAATGTCCACCATCTTATACTGAATTTAGAAGATCTATAGATGTTCCGAACGGTAATAAAATTTTTAAATAATCCTAGCGAATGAAGTTCTTTAAGGTTCTGCAATCAAAGCAGAGACATTTTTATATGAGTTGAATATCAAATGAATTGAAACCACACTCTCATCTTTAGGTAGGCAGAAAACATTTCTTGCTAACAAATATTAAAACGTGGAATACCCTCTAAACAAATGCACAGTATTTCAAGACATTTCAAGGCGTGGAACCTTCGAAGGGACCAACACAGGCGACGATTTTTAAAGAATATTTCGTCATGGCCTCTGGAAGCTTTGATATGTTAAGAATATATTTTCAATGCCACTCAATGCGTCCGCCAATATACTTTATATGGAATAAATATTATTTAAATAAAAAAATATTCCCTGAAGAAATATTCTTTAAAAAATCCACACCTGTGTTGGTCCCTATAAAAATATATTCCTTAAACAATCCACGTCTGTCCCTAAAAAACTATTCTTTAAAAATCTTCGCCTAGTTTGATCCCAGAAAAAAAATATTCTTTAAAAAATCCAAGCCTGTCTTGGACGCTGAAAAAATTATTTTTTTATGGAATCTAGGCATTTGAAGGTCACAGAAAAAATATTTAAAAAATCAACGTCTGTCTTGGAATATTTTTTTAAGGAGTCTAGGTATCTGAAGGTCCCTGAAAAAAACTATTTAACAAATCTAAACTCCTAAAGGTCCTTAAAAATATTTTTACAAAATCCAAGCTTGTTTTGGCCCCTGAAAATATATTCTTTAACAAATTCAGGCCTGTGTTGGTTCCTGATAAAATATTCTTTAAAAAATTCAAGCCTTGTTTGGTCTTGAAAAAAATATTCTTTAAACAAAATCTACGCCTTGTTTGGTCTTGAAAAAATACTCCTTAACAGATTCAGGCCTGTGTTGGTTCCTGAAAAAATGTTTTTTAAAAAATCCACGCCTCTAAAGGTCTTTGAAAAAATATATTTTTTTAAATCCACGCCTGTGTTGGGCTCAGAAAAAATATATATTTTTTTTAAATCCACGCCTGTGTTGGGCTCTGAAAAAATATTTTTTTTTTTAAATCCACGCCTGTGTTGGGCTCTGAAAAAATATTTTTTTTTTAAATCCACGCCTGTGTTGGGCTCTGAAAAAAATATTTTTTTTTAAATCCACGCCTGTGTTGGGCTCTGAAAAATATTCTTTAAAAAATCCACGCCTGTGTTGGCACCTAAAAAAATATTCTTTAAAAAATCTACGCCTGTGTTGGTCCCTGAAAAAAATATTCTTTAAAAAATATTCTTAACAAATTCAAGCCTGTGTTGGTCCCTGAAAAAAATATTCTTTAACAAATCCACGCCTGTGTTGGTTCCTGGAAAAAATATTCTTTATAAAAATACACGCACAGTTTGGTCCTGAAAAAATATTCTTTAGAAAATCCATGTATGTGTTGGTCCCCGAAAAAAAAATTATTAAAACCAGTGAGCGGAGCAGTATAGCCCGACCGGGCCGACCATATGATACCCTACTCAACTACCACGAAACTCTAACTGCGGATTTTTATTTCGAGCCTGGACTATATTTCGTGATATACAACACCTCTTCCTTACACTGACACATTTTACGAATATTACTAATATTCAGTACAGTCCTTCTAATTACTTGTCCAAATTCCCTTCATCGTGGGTTGTGTTGTGATGTTCAGTTCATAATTGTGGCCTATAGGTCGACTCGAAAAGAAAAACCAGTGAGCGGAGCAGTATAGTTGGACGGGGCCGACCATATGATACCCTGCACAACTTCCACGAAAATCTAACTTTCTGTGCTTCTATATTCAGAGCTTGGGCAATATTTCGCACCCTCTAGGCCGACTAGATGTCATCAACACCTCTTCCTTACACTGACATATTTTCCGAATATTACTATTCATATTCAGTACAGTCCTTCTAATTGTTTGTCCAGATTCCCACACCATGAGCGTTGCGGCGTTGTCCTTGACAATTACTGGAACCTCATGCAAAATTTCAAAGCGATCAGCGCTATATGTGGTAATGGGCCCTCTGGTGTGGTAATGGGTTACTAAATAATATCTGAATACGTAGATACCTGTAAATACTTAAATGTAACTCCCACATCCGAGTACATACGACAATATAATTGGTATCAATTTAAAGGTCAACCACTCATCGTGGTTATACTATGAACCTCTCGGGTCTATGTCCTTCATGGGTAAATATATACGCTATAGAATACAAATTTTGTCATTTTTCGCACAAAAGTCATAGTCCATTTGATCCACTAAATATTGACCGATCTTTATCAAAACAGGCATGCTTATTCTTTGGCCCCATCCCCTTCTCCATATAAAATGATGTTCGAGCCATAATTGGGAGCGACCAGAAAAAAGATAATAATAAGTTTCTGGTCCATTTCATTCCCTAAATATTAACCGATTTTTGCGAAAAACAATAGGGTCTTCATTGGGCAAAACCCATCTTACATGCAAAATTTCGTGAAGATTGATCCATAACTGTGGCCTGTATCGTGTTTACAAATTATAATGGACAGACGGACGGATACACATGTCTTGATAAACTCAGCTAGTCGAGATATGACAATCGGTATACTTAAAGGTGGGTCTAGGACCAATATTTCGCGGCGTTACAAATTCTTGGGGCTGCACAGATCTATAATACCCCGTCAATGTAGTTGTGTAGGGTATAAAAAATGCACGCCTGTGTTGTTCTCTGAAGAAAAAAAAACAGAATGGCCCTACAAACGTAAATTTTGTAATAATATATATATGGGCAATATTGCCAATTTTTTAACATAGCTGAAGCGGAGGTTCACCCCTTTATAACTCGGGAACTACTTAAGTATATGAAAAAAAGTGAATAGTTTTGGGTTAATTGATCTGTCGTTGCAAACTGCTCATGATATTGACCTCCAAACTTTATTTTGGTGGAAGCTGTGTCTACTTTAATGTAAAAAAATGTGTAAAAACACGTTGAGGCGAACCAGTTTTTTTATGTTCTCTATCGATTTGTGACTAAGCCACTCATTGCACGGTCTTCGTGTCAAAATAAAACTAGAAGCCAACAAAATGGGGACTACGCCCCTTATGTATCATTTTTCAAAATTTTCACTGCATCTACCTTTAAATGATGCTGACATTTTGAAGCTCGATTTTGAGTGTTTTTTTAATTTTAATTCTAGCTTTAATACGCAAACAGGAATTTCTAAAAATCGATTATAAGATTATTGTAGTCGCGAATCTGCGTCATTTGATATGTATTTTGTGTATGTAGTATGCACAGCTTCAGAGTAATACTCATCCGAAGGTGCGAATTTTGTGCGATCAAATTTCTAAAAAACCTATTTTTCGGTCCAAATTTTTAGATCTGTCAACTGAATGATATGGGTACCCGCGATCAATAAGGTTTTTTACGTTTCGGATGATATAAAATCTTCTTCGTGAAAATCCATCTATTAGAACGGCGGGAACTGGCCTTCCAAAAACACGAAATTTGGCAAAAAATGTTTTTGAAAATATCGCGGATTTATTTGCGTTTTCTGTGTATCATTTCCGCTTCAATAAATGACCTCATATGGATTTTGATCTTTTTCGAAAAGAGAACTTTAAAAACTTTAGCCGAAAGAGAGATGTACGCAATTTATCTCAAAAATAGATTGTGCTGGCACATCCATGGTTCTTAATGGACCACATTGAAATGGTATAGATCGATGTATTTTTTTAGGGTGCACACCGAAATCGGATGCGCGTTAATGGCATATGGAGTTTTTGGAAATTATTCGCGTTTTACGATTTTTTGGGTACTTCAATGCAACGTGTGGCACATCTTAGCCGTCAAATGAAATTTCGCAAAATATATATGGATTGGAAGATAAACTTCAGTACTTCCTGGAAACCGCATGCGCATCAAATGATTTTGAGAATTACGCGATTTAGACGCAATTTATCCCAAAAATAGTGTGAGCTGGCACATCCATGGTTCTTAATGGACCACATTGAAATCGGTATAGATCGATGTATATTTTAAGGGTGCACACCGAAATCGGATGCGCGTTAATGGCATATGGAGTTTTCGGAAATTATTCGCGTTTTACGATTTTTTGGGTACTTCAATGCAACGTGTGGCACATCTTAGCCGTCAAATGAAATTTCGCAAAATATATATGGATTGGAAGATAAACTTCAGTACTTCCTGGAAACCGCATGCGCATCAAATGATTTTGAGAATTACGCGATTTACACGCAATTTAAAATGTACATTTCATAATATTATTTTATTTTAAGATTTATTCCTATTTATAGAATTCTAAGATTAATTGGAAGGGTCTTGATATAATCCGCAAGGCGTATACTTATACACAAAAAGTGATTATTATTATATATGTCAATTTTTCGGCGAAAATCGGGTAAAATAGCAGAATAACCCCAACATTTTTTTCTGAAATTTCTTGTATACAATTAAAAAAATAAATATGATGACATTATTTTTTCGAACCAAAAACAAATATTTTTCCTCCATATCTTGTTTTGTTGTCGCTGTGATTTAGAAACCGCTACTCGGACTTGTGTGATTTTGATATCATTTGATTCATCATGGTGTTTAGATTATGTAGATATTTTTAAATTATTTTTTAGGTGTGTGTATGTCATTAATATAATGAAAATATTGATGTAATCTGCTATATTTTTTTATTTTTCTCATATTTCGCGAATATTTGCAACTTTATCGTGATTATTATAATATATTCATATTCTTATTTTACGGAGGAAGATATATATCAACGTTTTTGGTCAATATAATAAACGGCGTAATTTTAAGATTTTTTTCTTATGCCCAAAATTAAAACCTCGATAACTTTTGCGCGCATCAACCAAAAATTTGATCGCGAACGGTTTCGGAGTCAGGACATTTTTCTCTATATGTGTACCAAAAATCATAGATGTGCCACAAAAACAAAAAAGCTGATTTTTTGAAAATGGAATATTAAAAAATTGGCAATATTGCCCATATATATTTTTATACCCTTCACCACACTGTGGTACAGGGTATTATGTCTTTGTGCATATGTTTGTAACAGGCAAAAATAATCGAGATAGACACATGGTTCCTTTTGAGAATATGCATAGAATCACTTTCTAAGTCGATTTATGCATGTCCGTCCGTCCGTCCGTCTGTCCGTCTGTCTGTCCATGTTAAATTGTAAACAAAGTACAGGCCGCATTTATTATCCGAATTGGATGAAAATTGGTATAGGTCACTTATTCGGCCCAAGGACGAACCCTATTGAAATTGGGAAAAATCGGTTCAGATTTAGATATAGCTCCCATATATATTTAACCTATTTAATGTAAACGATCCCTATATATCTTTCAATTTGCACGAAATTTGGTACAGCCTAGTCATTTAGGTCTAGAATGATGTCTGCCAATTTTCGTGAAAATCGGTCCAGATTTAGATATAGCTCCCATATATAGTTTCGTCCGATTTCATGTAAATGGTGCACCAAAATCCCTATATATCCTTCGATTTGCACCAAATTTGGCATAACGTACTGAATTGAGCCTAGAATTATGTCTGCCAAGTTTCGTGAAAATCGGTCCAGATTTATATATAGCTCCCATATTTAGTTTCGTCCGATTTCATGTAAATGGTGCACCAAAGTCCCTATATATCCTTCGATTTGCAAGAGATTTGGCATAACGTACTGAAATGAGCCTAGAGTGATATATGCCAAGTTTGGAGAAAATCGGTCCAGATTTCTATATAGCTCTCATATATAGTTTCGTCCGATTTCATGTAACTGGTGCACCAAAGTCGCTATATACCTTTCGATTTGCACGAAATTTGGCATAACGTACTGAGTTGAGCCTAGAGTCATGTCTGCCAAGTTTTGAGAAAATCGGTTCAGATTTAGATATACCTCCCATATATAGTTTCGTCCGATTTAATGTAATTGGTGCCACAAAGTATACTTTTCGATTTGCACGAAATTTGGCATAACCTACTGAATTAAGCCTAGAGTGATGTCTGCCAAGTTTCGAGAAAATCGGCCCAGATTTAGATATAGCTCCCATATACAGTTTCGTCCGATTTCATGTAAATGGTGCACCAAAGTCCCTATATATCCTTCGATTTGCAAGAGATTTGGCATAACGTACTGAAATGAGCCTAGAGTGATATCTGCCAAGTTTCGAGAAAATCGGTCCAGATTTCTATATAGCTCCCATATATAGTTTCGTCCGATTTCATGTAAATGGTGCACCAAAGTCGCTATATACCTTTCGATTTGCACGAAATTTGGCATAACGAACTGAATTGAGCCTAGAGTTATGTCTGCTTTTTTCGTGAAAATCGGTCCAGATTTAGATATAGCTCCCTTTTATTATAGATTGATTTTAAGTAATTGACGCACCAAGGAACCAATAGGCTGATAGGAACAAAACTTTCTGAAATTAGAACAACCTAACCTGTGACAAGTTTGTTTCAAATCGCTTAATATTTGGATAGAGCTTCCATATATATTTTCCCCCGGTTTCAAGTAAATTGGGCATCAAACTCCTCATATTAATCAGATTGACAGCAAATTTTGCACAACTTACAAAATTTAGCATAGAATTACGTAGTTGCGTTTTCTAGAAGTACAGACATAGCCCAACGGATGACCTATTTATATTTGTTTGAAGTCGATTTACATACTTTATGGATAGATCTAGGTAGATTCACATTTATATAAATATCAACTATTTTAGTTCATCCAATTTCATTTTAATGGTCCTGTTGAATACACCCAAAGTGGTGAAGGGTATCATAAAGTCGGCCCCGTCCGACTTTACTACTTTCCTTACTGGTTTTTTTTTTGAAGCTACTGATTTTTTTTTATGTCTTTTGAGAGGCCAACTATAAGCGTGCATTTTTAATGATACATATTTTTCAGATCCTATATTAAGTCTTAAACACTGTGCTACATTTTTACCAATTTGTCTATTGTTTTTTTTTTTGCTTTACAAATAAATTTAGTCATTGTTGTTGATTTCACTATTCTTGTGCGTGTGTGTATGTGTGTTCTTTTTTTTTCTATTCCATGTCATATTTTTATTAAAAATATATATTTTTTGTTTTGGTAACCAAGGAAAATTGTTTGATCAATAAAAGTGGAACACAAAACGCGAATCGAATAGTTTACACAACAAGGAACAACGAAACGGAACAGTTGCCTTTGAAATTCTATATCCGTTCGAAGTTACCAAAGAGCTTAGCTCTAAAAATAAATCTACAATCTTAAAAACTTAATTTTCAATGTGAAACACTATCGCTCTTTTTACGTTTTAAATAAATTTAGCAATAAAAAAATATGTAAAATAAAAAAATAGAAAAAAATGTTGACTTATCATTTCGAAATGTAATAATGCAGAAATAGAGGATTTTCAATCGCCGTATAATTATAAAATAAATAATAATTTTACAAAATCGCCATAATAAATTCAAAACAAGAAAACACACACCATTTGTAATAATAAAATATTCATTATCATAGTCTTTGTTAGTAAGAAAATACGCTAACCAAACGATTGGAACCGGGATTATCGGCAAATGGTTTGCAAAGAAAAATTAAATGACGAAAGCAAGAAATTCAAATCCGCGAGTCTATAACTGTCGTTATGGTTAATGCGAAAAATAAATAAATACCAATAGTGTTTTATTTTAATAATAAAAAAAAACTTAAATAAACTTCGCAATCATTTGCTAAACGACCGTTTTTTTCTAATTCCCGACTCTCGTGTAATCCGAACATAATCTCATTATCGGTTATCTGAAAAAAAAGAAAGGCGTTAATTGTTGAAACTAATTAAAATAATTATTGTAATCTTATAAATAAATAAATTGTTCAATAAACAATTAATAGGAAGAAATTATTTAATAAAAACGCAATTCATTGTTGTTGTTGTTGTTGTTGTTGCAGTTGTGGCTAAGTGTAAACAATTGTAAATGAATGGACGCAGTGGAATCATGTTTTGCGAAAGCAGCACCAATTTACGAGACACAGTTGGTAATAAACATAATGGCAATTGGATATATATTTTTTTAAATGCCGGAATACAGGTTTCGAAAATACATAGAAAAACATATTTTTTTCAGGACCAACACAGGCTTGGATTTTTTAAAGAATATTTTTCAAGCACCAACACAGGCGTTGATTTTTAAAAGATTTTTTTAGGGATCTACACAGGCGTAGATTTTTCAAAGAATATTTCTTAAGGGATCAACACAGATCTGGATTTTTTAAAGAATATTTCTTAAGGGACCAACACAGGCGTGGATTTTTTAAAAAATATTTCTTAAGGGACCAACACAGGCGTGGATTTTTTAAAGGATATTTTTGGGGAAAATTTTTCCTTGACTAAAAGAGGCGTGGATTTTTTAAAGAATATTTTTCATCGACTATTCAGGACGTGGATTTTTTTAAAGAATATTTTTTAGCGAATATTCTTGGCGTGAATTTTTAAAAAAATATATTTTTTATCGACTATTCAAGACGTTGATTTTTTTAAAGAATATTTTTTAGCGACTATTCTTGGCGTGGATTTTTCAAAAGAATTTTTTTCAGCGACTATTTTAGGCGTGGATTTTTTAAAGAATAATTTTTCAAAGACCAATACAGACGTGGATTTTTTGAAGAATATTTTTTCAGGGACTATTCAAGGCGTGGATTTTTTAAAGAATATTTTTTCAGGGACTATTCAAGGCGTGGATTTTTTAAAGAATATTTTTTCAGGGACTATTCAAGGCGTGGATTTTTTAAAGAATATTTTTTCAGGGACTATTCAAGGCGTGGATTTTTTAAAGAATATTTTTTCAGGGACTATTCAAGGCGTGGATTTTTTAAAGAATATTTTTTCAGGGACTATTCAAGGCGTGGATTTTTTAAAGAATATTTTTTCAGGGACTATTCAAGGCGTGGATTTTTTAAAGAATATTTTTTCAGGGACTATTCAAGGCGTGGATTTTTTAAAGAATATTTTTTCAGGGACTATTCATGGCGTGGATTTTTTAAAGAATATTTTTTCAGGGACTATTCAAGGCGTGGATTTTTTAAAGAATATTTTTTCAGGGACTATTCAAGGCGTGGATTTTTTAAAGAATATTTTTTCAGGGACTATTCAAGGCGTGGATTTTTTAAAGAATATTTTTTCAGGGACTATTCAGGGCGTGGATTTTTTAAAGAATATTTTTTCAGGGACTATTCAAGGCGTGGATTTTTTAAAAGAATATTTTTCAGCGACTATTCTAGGCGTGGATTTTTTAAGGAATATTTTTCAGGGACCAATACTGGTATAGATTATTTAAAGAATATTTTTTCAAGGTCCAACACTGGCGTGGATTTTTTAAAGAATATTTTTTCAAGGTCCAACACTGGCGTGGAAGAATAATTTTTCAAAGACCAACACAGGAGTGGATTTTTTGAAGAATAATTTTTCAAAGACCAACACAGGAGTGGATTTTATGAAGAATATTTTTTAAGGTCATTCATAGGCGTGGATTTTTTGAAGAATAATTTTTCAAAGACCAACACGGGGGTGGATTTTTTAAGAATATTTTTACAAGGACATTCATAGTCGTGGATATTTTAATTAATATTTTTCAAGGACATTCATAGGCGTGGATGTTTTAATTAATATTTTTCAGGGAACGTTTTCTAGGCTTAAATGTTTTTAAAAGAAACTTTTTGTAGACCGGCGTTATGCCTCATGGACTATTTTAGGCTTTGATTTGTTAAAACAGAAATTGTATGAACCGGTTTAGGCCTCAGGGACTATTGTGACCTGGATTGTTTAAAACTAAATTTGTTATGGACCGGCTTAGGATTTATTTTAGAATATTTTTCAGGGACTAATCAGACGTGGATTTTAGTTAAGATTTTTTTTTCAGATACCAAACAGGGGTGGATTTTTAAGAGTATTTGTTCAGGGACTAAACAGGCGACACGGCTGGGACCAAAACAGCCGTGGATTTTTTAAAGAATATTTTTTTCAGCGACCAAGACAGCCGTGGATTTTTTAAAGAATATTTTTTTCAGGGACTAAGACAGCCGTGAATTTTTTAAAGAATATTTTTTCAAGTGTGGGTTTTTTAAAGTAAATATTTTTTTAATATTTCTAAAGAATAATTGTTCAGGGAATTTTTTAAAGAATACTTTTTTAGGGATTTTTTAAAGAATATTTTCCTTCTTTCTTTTATTTGATTTCATATCAAAATTGTCATGGAGACGACACAAAAATCATCCCACTCCCTAAATAAACAAAACTCTGCTGGGAAGTCCTCTTTCCCAAAACTTTGTTGTTGTCTTTTGCAAAAAAAATGTGAAGGAATAAATTACTTAAATTAATGACTTTGTTTATTATCGTATTTTATGTTACTCCATTAGTTATACAAAAACATTTTGGGGCAGAATGTTAAGCAGCAGTACACAAAATAAATCGAAATTAGTTCGAAAAAAATAGTTCCTAGGTATTACATACCTTTTTGTCTCTAACCTGCAAGAATGTACAAATTTAAAAAATTTTTCTATATCGAAAATTGGAAAAAATAGTAAAAATTAATAGATCCTTGCAGCACGGGAACAGATTTTTTAAAAATTATTTTGAGCTATTATTTCGAATTATTCCAATAAAAGTTTTTAAATATAATTGTTTATAATATTTTTTTAGAATATTCCAAACTGTAATATTTAACAATCGTGGCTTTCTTTTATAAATAATTTTAAGGCCTTCCGAAGCTATAATATTGGTCTTTCAATATTGTTGTTTAAAATATTTAAAATGAACGATTATAGACAACAATCGTACATTTTAAACATAGATTTGATGGAGCTATAATCTTGGATTTTTAAAAATATTTTCTAAGGTACCTTCAGATCTATAATCTTCAATTTATTAATCTATATTTTATATAATTCAATACTAGAAGAAAATCCGGAATTTTTGAAGAACATAAAAATGTACTTTATCCTTTTTTTCTTTTAAAATTCATTAATTAAAAATTATTCCCACCTTTTTCCACAATCTCCCATAATCCAAACGCCAAGTTGAAGCAATCACTTTTTATTAAACGCCCAATTTACCACCACCACTCAAAAAAAAAATAATGTTACACAAAATGAAACAAATAACTACTACAATAACAACAACGACTCTCTAATAATTAATTGTTGCTTATAAGCAGAAGAAGAAGAAGGCGAAGATATTAATCTAGAGCTGCGCATCATTTTAATGAGACATATCATTATTTGTTGTTGTTGTTGTTTTTTTTTTTTTTGCAGATCAGATCATTATGTTATTCCATGTTACTCCACATTTTATTATTTAATTATTAGTGCAGTTTTGTTGTTGTTGCTGCAGCTGTTATTGCCTGCATTTCATGTAGTTTTTGCTGCTGAACAACGTAGAAAAAATCTCAGTCATGAGTAAAGTGCATCAACCGCTTAGATATCGGTATGTTGTATTTTAAAAAAAAAAGATGAACGAAGAAAACAGTAGCAGTCAGTGAGCTACTACTGTCAATATATTGCAAAATGGGACAGTGGGAGAATTTGTTAATAATATATTTTATAGACATAGATATGGACTTTGAAAAAACATTCTTTAAAAAATCCACGCCTTGAGATGCTTTGAAAAAAATTTTCTTTAAAAAATCCACGCCTTGAGATGCTTTGAAAAAAATATTCTTTAAAATATCCACGCCTTGAGAGGCTTTAAAAAATATTCTTTAAAATATCCACGCCTTGAGATGCTTTGAAAAAAATATTCTTTAAAAAATCCACGCCTTGAGATGCTTTGAAAAAAATATTCTTTAAAAAATCCACGCCTTGAGATGCTTTGAAAAAATATTCCTTAAAAAATCCACGCCTTGAGATGCTTTGAAAAAATATTCTTTAAAAAATCCACGCCTTGAGATGCTTTGAAAAAAAATATTCTCCACGCCTTGAGATGCTTTGAAAAAAATATTCTCCACGCCTTGAGATGCTTTGAAAAAAATATTCTTTAAAAAATCCACGCCTTGGAAAAAATATTCTTTAAAAAATCCACGCATTGGAAAAAATATTCTTTAAAAAATCCACGCCTTAGAAAAAAAAAATACTCTTTAAAAAATCCACGCCTTGGAAAAAATATTCTTTAAAAAATCCACGCCTTGGAAAAAATATTCTTTAAAAAATCCACGCCTTGGAAAAAATATTCTTTAAAAAATCCACGCCTTGGAAAAAATATTCTTTAAAAATCCACGCCTTGGAAAAAATATTCTTTAAAAAATCCACGCCTTGGAAAAAATATTCTTTAAAAAATCCACGCCTTGGAAAAAATATTCTTTAAAAAATCCACGCCTTGAGATGCTTTGAAAAAAAATATTCTCCACGCCTTGAGATGCTTTGAAAAAAATATTCTTTAAAAAATCCACGCCTTGGAAAAAATATTCTTTAAAAAATCCACGCCTTGGAAAAAATATTCTTTAAAAAATCCACGCCTTGGAAAAAATATTCTTTAAAAAATCCACGCCTTGGAAAAAATATTCTTTAAAAAATCCACGCCTTGGAAAAAAATATTCTTTAAAAAATCCACGCCTTGGAAAAAATATTCTTTAAAAAATCCACTCCTCGGAAAATATATTTTTTAAAAAATGCACGCTTTGGAAAAAATATTCTTTAAAAAATCCAAGCCTTGGAAAAAATATTCTTTAAAAAATCCACGCATGTGTTAGTCCCAAAAATATATTCTATTAAAAAAAAATCACCTTGTTGGTCCCTAACAAAATATATTATTTAAAATATCCCCGCTTGTAAATTTTTTTTTTTTTCTGAAAAAATATTACTTTAAAAATCCACGCATTAAGAGGCTTTGAATATAAAATCCACACCTTGAGAAGATAGATACACAAATATCGCCCACTGTGCCACAGCGTTTATTCATTCTTTGACGTTCATTCGCTTGATGTGTTTGTGCAATTTTTTTGAAGCAAATGTCTGAATAATTGTTCAGATGGACTGAAGCTATTTTTCCGATTTAATTTTTCAACACCAACAGCAGCGGCAGCAACAACATCAACATCTCTATGATGGTAATAATGAACATCATAATTATTATTATCTTTCGCCAAAAAATCAACACTTTTCATAATTACTTACCTTCATTCCAATCCATTCCATGGCATTAGATAATTTTTATTGCAACGAAAAATATACAACTCAATACCAATTTGAAAAACAGTGTAACAAATAACATCAGTGTGAACGTATCAAAATGATTTCGTTCTTATTTTTAATTAATTATAAAGAAAAAAGTTTAATTTTCAATGGATCATATTCTAATTCTAATAAAAATTATTAAAAAAAATACTTAAATAACATCTATTAATAAAAATAAAAGAGACCCATTGTATGTGTGTGAGTTCCTCTATACAAGTTTTAAAGAAAGTGTTTAATAACCGGTGTCATCTGCCAATTCCACGTAAATTTAACCAACAACAAAAAAAATATATATATAAATAATTTCTAAACGAATTCCAATAATTTATTGCTGCTGATAATTTTTTGAGATTCTAATCAACGATTTACTGTTTGTCTGAATGCCGGCATCTTCAGAACGTCAAATACAAACGAGGTATACCGGTCGGTATCGAAACTAACATAACCATTTGTCATGTACGCTGCTAAATAGGCATTTGTGTAAAGTGTGGAAAAATCCAAAAACAAATAAATAGTATATTTTTACAACTACTGAAAAATAATTAAAAAAGAACACAAATTCACAGTTCTTATGGATTATCACAAAACTTGTAATGGTAAATACTAAAATTTTAATTTATTAAATTGTTATTTATTATTAATTTAAACAAGTACATCAAAAAAAAAAAGGATTGTAATTTTGGAATTTACATCACTCTTCTCATTGATTGCAGTAACAAAAAACAGCAATCATTGTTAAGATTTTATAAAAAAAAAACTATTTAAGACCTAACAAAGCCTTAATGCAAACGGGGGGAATACACCAAATCCGTTGTAGACGATTCAAAAATGTCCGCACGTCTGTAGTAATCGATTTGATGCAAATTTTAAGCATTCAAAAATTTCTCCTAAATACATGTCAAGTTTAATGTTAGGGTTGGGAAGTAGCATCGATATAAGGAGATGGTTTTGAAACCGTGTACTCATGTCTACGAAAAGTACTATATGGTACTATATTCGGTACAAATTTGATTTGGAGGTACAAATGGAGCTGGAATCCTGAAAATTGAAAGTAACATTACCGTCGGAGTATAGGATTGGAATATGTACGTAGTTTTGGAAATTTGTTACTTATGTGTACGAAAAGTACTAAATCTTAATGTAATTGGTACAATTTGGATTTGGGTGAACCGATGGAGCTGAAACAATGAAATTTGGAGTTAGGATCATTGTTGGGGTGTAGAATTGGGGTCAGGACTCAGTTTAAGACATTATTACTTATGGGTACTTAATGGTACTAAATTTGGTACAATTTGAATTTTAGGTGAACTAATTGAGCTAGAATCATAACATTTGGAGTCAGGATCACTGTCGAGGTGTAAGATTGAGATATTTAGGAAGTTTTAAAATTTTGTACTAATATGTACTAAATTTGGTACAATTTAAATTGTGGGTGAACCGATGGAATTGGAATCCTGAAACTTGGATTTAGGATCACTGTGGGGGTGTTGGTTTGAGTTAAGTAGGAAGTTTTGGAAATTCGTACTAAATGGTACTAAATTTGGTGCAATTTGAATCTTAGGTGAACCAATAAAGCTAGAATCATGAAATTTTGAGTCAAGATCATTGTTGAGGTGTAAGATTGAGATATGTAGGAAGTTTTAAAAATTTGTACTAATGTGTACTAAATTTGGTACAATTTAAATTGTGGGTGAACCGATGAAATTGGAATCCTCAAACTTGGATTTAGGATCACTGTGGGGGTGTTGGTTTGAGTTAAGTAAGAAGTTTTGGAAATTCGTACAACTGTGTACTAAATTTGGTACAATTTGAATTGTGGGTGAACCGATAGAGTTGGAATCCTGAAATTTAGATTTTGGAGCACTGGTACTAAATTTAGTACAATTTGAATTTTAGGTGAACCAATAGATCTAGAATCATGAAATTTGGAGTCAGGATCATTGTTAGGGTGTAAGATTGAGAAATGTAGGAAGTTTTAGAGATTTGTACTAATGTATACCAAATTTGGTACAATTTAAGTTGTGGATGAAGCTATAGAGTTGGAATCCTGAAATTTAGATTTAGGATCACTGTGGGGGTGTTGGTTTGGGTTAAGTTGGAAGTTTTTGAAATTCGTACTACTGTGTACTAAATTTGACCCCCCCCCCATTCTCGGGGTCAAAATTTTTGTTGACTTAATTCCAATCTACACTAATTAAAGAATGTCCCTGCAAAATTTCAAGTGAAAATCTCAAGAACTCTTGAAGATATAGCCAATTTATTGTGTCAGCATCAAGTGACGGCTGAAGGGCTTCTCAAACTTTAAACACGTTTTTCTCTAAACATTTTTTTGCGAATGGCGGGCACGATAACTCAAAAACTAATAACCCAATCGATTTCAAATTTTTACACGTTTCTCTGTGAGTGTATAGCTATCGTATGAACTAGGATAAAGCCAATCGGTGAAAATCTTCCTTATTTTTTACCTAGGTTTTTGGTAAAAAATGGGCGATTTTCCAAAAATATGTTTTCAAAGGTCTGCCATTTTGTTAATTTTAGAGCGAAGTCAATAATCCTAGTTCATACGAGAGCCAGACATATAATGTTTCTAACACCGTTGGAATTTTCGGATTCCGATGTTCCAGTGAGGAGTTATCATGCCCGCCATCAAAAATAAGGACTTTTCTTTGACCACAAAAAACAACAACAAAACAACAACAAACATTTTTTGTAAATTATTTTTCTTTCTTTTTAAATCTTCAAATATATATGTGCAAAGTTACAAACCTTAACATGCATTGGTATTCATTTACCAGCCCATTTAAAATCTTAAAAATAAAAAATCGAGAATGGGGGGGGGGGTTCCCTTAAATATATATTTATATATTTTAGTTCGATTTTAGTAAATTGTTAGATTTTAATAAATTAGTCCGATTTGCACGACATTTTGCACAACATACTAACGTTAGGATAGCCAAACTTATACCAAGTTTTATTGAAATCGGTTCAGATTTAGATATAGCTTGCATATATCTTGTCCGATATTTAGTAAATGGTGCAACAAAGTGTCAAATTTAGGACGATTGGCCCAAAATTGTGCGCTGATCAACAATATATCGAGCCATATTCGCCAACAAACGTAACCCTCAAATTTAAAATTTTACAGGAGAAATTTTGTTTTAATAAATTTAGATTTAATAAAACAACTATTTTGCTATTTAGAACTATAGTTTAAAACAAAACTAGTTTATAACAAAACTATAGTTCTAAATTTCAAAAAAATAGCTTTATTAAATCTTCTCTCCTAAAATTTTAAATTTGAGGGTTACGTTTTTTTTGGCGAATATGGCTCGATATATACTTTATAGGGTCGGAAATGATTATTTCGATAAGTTATGAACGAAAAAAAAAAAACAAACTTAAGAATACCCCCTATTCTCGATTTTAAATTTTCAAGATTTTCAATGGATTGGTAAATCAAACCCTTAATAAATGCGTCGTTTTTTATACCCTACACAACTATGTTGTCAGGGTATTACAGCTTTGTGCAGCCCCAAGAGTATCTTGATATCTTGACTAGCTGAGTCGATCTAGACATGTGTGTCCGTCCGTCTGTCTATTATAATTTGTAAACACCATACATGCCACAGTTAGGGACCAATCTTCAAGAAATTTTGTTTTTGTGTAAAGATCGGTTAATATTTAGGTGGTGAAATGGGTCAAAAACTTTTTTTGTCTGATTTTCTGGTCGCTCCTGAGGCCGCAATTATGGCCCAAACATGGAGAAGGCGAATAAACATGCCTGTTTTGATAAAGATCGGCCAATATTTAGCGGGTCAAATGGACCCTGACATTTGTGTGAAAAAATGACAAAATTTGGATTCTATAGCGTATATATTTACCCCTGAATGACATAGATCCGAGAAGTTGATAGTATATCAAAAAGAAATTGAAATTAAATTGATGCCAATTATATTGTCGCATGTACTAGGATGTGGAAGTTAGACTAAGATATTTACAGGTGCTTACGTATTTAGATATTATTTAATAACGGAAATGTAGCGCCGATCGCCTTGAAATTTTCCATGAGGATCCAGGTATGGTCAAGGACAACGCCTATAATTTTCGGTAATGATCAGATAATAATATTGGGACGAAGTAGACCGAAATTTTTTTTTGTGTTTTTTTTTCGAGTTGATCTATAGGCCACAATTATAAGCCGAGCATCACAACACAACCCACGGTGAAGAGAATATGGACAAGTAATTAGAAGGACTGTACTGAATGTATGTAATATTCGGAAAATATGTCATTGTAAGAATGTGGTGCTGTTGATCTCTAATCGAGCAAGAGGGTGCAAATATCACGGCTCGGAATAAAAATCCGCAGAAAGTTATAGTTCCGTGGTGTTGTGCAGGGTATAATATGGTCGGCCCCGTCCGAATATACTGCTCCGCTCACTGGTTTTAAAATTAGTATTAAGGTTTATTTCAGGTACAGTCGAAAAGTGAGTTTTTTTCAAATTGGTAAAATAACTTTTTTTCAAAAACTTTTGCCCTACGGACTTTTAAGGATTATTTTTTCAAGGATCATATGTTTGAATTTTTAAAGAAAGGAATATCGGCTATGAATGTGGACTTTTTCTGCCCTCAACGATATGGGTATATACACTTTGCTAAAAAAACCAGTAAGGAAAGTAGTAAAGTCGGACTGGGCCGACTATATGATATCCTTCACCACTTTGGATATATTTTACATATGTATCCTAACAGACGACGCGTTTTGTTATAAATCTATATCTGAACCGATTTCAGGGAAACATGCCAGAGACTAATTTATATAACATCAGTACCGATTGACACAAATCGGCCTAGCTATGGATCTTTTCACGAAGCTTAGCAACATCATTCTGGACTTAATTCAGTGCCCTATACAAAAATTCGTGCAAATCGAAAGATATATAGGGTCTTTGGTGCACCAATTACCTTAAATCGGATAAAAAACATATGGGAGCTATATCTAAATCTGAACCGATTTTTACGAAACTTGACTTGACCTTATTCATTACGCTGTGCCAAATTTCGTGCAAGTCAAAAGATTTCCAAGGACTTAAGTGGACTATTTACCTAAAATCGGGCGAAGCTATATCTAAATCTGAACCGATTTTCTCAAAACTTTTCACACATCATTCTGGACTTAATTCAGTACCCTACGCCAAAATTCGTGCAAATCAAAAGATTTCCAGGGACTTTAGTGGACTATTTACCTAAAATCGGGCGAAGATATATATGGGAACTATATCTAAATCTGACCCGATTTTCACGAAACTTCGCACATATCATTCTAGACTTAATTTAGTACGTTGTGCCAAATTTCGTGCAAATCGAAAGATATATAGGGACTTTGGTGCACCATTTACCTTAAATCGGACGAAGATATATATAGGGAGCTATATCTAAATCTGAACCAATTTTCGCGAAACTTTGCACACATCATTCGTGACCTTATTCATTATGCTGTGCCAAATTTCGTGCAAATCGAAAGATATATAGGGACTTTGGTGCACCATTTACCTTAAATCGGACGAAAATATATATGGGAGCTATATCTAAATCTGAACCGATTTTTCCCAATTTCAATAGGGTTCGTCCTTGGGCCAAACAAATGAGCTGTGCTAAATTTCATCCAATTCTGATCATAAATGCGACCTGTACTTTGTTTACAATTTAACATGGATGGACGGACATGCATAAATCAACTTAGAAAGTGATTCTATGCATATTCTCAAAAGGAACCATGGGTCTATCTCGATTATTTTTGCCTGTTACAAACATATGCACAAAGACATAGTTTGGTGAAGAGTATAAAAATAGCCTAATCGAAATATCAGGTTTCGACCTCTTACTTATGATACCTCCATTTGAAAACTTGTAGATATCATATGAAGCGGATAGTGTATCCGATTTTGTAAAAAAATATTCAGTATATCAAAAATGAGTTTACATATGGATAATTATTAAACATTTTGAAATGGAGAAGTTCGAAATAAAACTAATTACATTATTGTACCCTATACAACTATGTTGGAGTGCAGCTTCAAGGCTTTGTAACGTCGTATACCGATCGTCATATCTCGACTAGCTGAGTCGAACTATATTCTACATCTAGATTATACATTTTTTAAAGAATATTTTTCTAGAGCCATATATAAATATTTTTTGAAAAAGACTGTTCGAATCCAAAATCGTATAAAGGATTTCAATGTTTTCTCTTTCGTTTCATTCACCTCGCTCACCATTTCTGTGTAATGCAATTTTTATCATATTTATTTATTATTATTATTTTTTTAAATATTTATGTGTTATAAATATTTATTTATTGAAAACAATACATCAAAATATTGCTTTATGAAAGATTTAATAATAATAATGAAATATTTGGCTCGGCAATTCATCCATCACAATCGAATCGTTCGTTGTTCGCCTTTCTTATCATTCCGGCAAATTTGAGAGCAGTCAGTGTAGGAATGCCAGAAGAAGAAGAAGAATGGCAAAGAAACATTGTCATGATATTGGTATCGGTCGTTCGTTGAAATTGTGGAAAAATTACATTTCCTACACGCCCTCTGTTTTCAGATTTTTTTTTTTATTTTGTGACGACAAGTCGCAAACACAGTTCAATATCAGACAAAGCGACAGTGGCAGCCAATGGAATGGGAGCAATAAAAAAATTATGGCATTATTTGAAAAATAAAATCATGAATTGAAAATTAAACAATATATTTCAAAGATGTGGAAATAGGTCAGTAACTCGATAATATGAAGAGTTGATTTTTATTAGAAATCCCTTAAGATTTAAGGTTCGAAAATCCCCAAATCTGTTTCGAATTCCAAATTCCAAGGAGCAATGACCTTCAATCTGCATGTGGCGAAAAAAGTGTGGCACATTTCAATATTTCGGAAAGATAATATTTTTACAAATTTTTGTTATTGTTGTTTTTTTTTGCAATTTTTCAAAATTGTTGTTATCATCCAATGAACAAATTTCGTTGTGTATGTGTGTGAACACTCACTAACTTATTTCAAGCATTTCCTTCCGGATTTTTTTTGGGAGTTAGGAAAAAAATTATGTTGTTGTTGTTATTTTTGGTTGTAATTAAAAAAACGCACATTCCGATTTGTTTTATTTTCCTACTTTTGTACAACTCCCAAAGTTGTTGCCACAAAAAGGTATTAACAGTTTATTCGTGAACACCTCAAAAACATGATGTTGTAGTGTTGTGTTCCAGTGCTCCAAATAATAATAAATAAATAATCAATATCAATATATAATATGAATTGTTGTTGTTGTTTATTTGAATCATTTACAATTCGAAATATAATTCGTTTGGTATGGCATTATGTGAAAGTGGAACATGGAACAGAAAATAAAATAAAAAGTGGGTAAAAGTGCGAAATCAGGATGCCACCAAGACGTTGATTTTTAAATAATACTTTTTCATGGCCCTTCAAGGCGTTGATTTTTTGAAGAATATTTCTTCAAAGCCCCCTTCTTCAATGCCTCACAAGAAGTGGATTTTTTGAAGAATATTTTTCAGTGCCTCACAAGAAGTGGATTTTTTGAAGAATATTTTTTCAATGCCTCACAAGAAGTGGAATTTTTGAAGAATATGTTGGTTTCCTTGTTGGTCTCTGAAAAAAATATTCGTTAAAAATCCACACCTGTTTTGGTCTCTGAAAAAAATATTGGTTAAAAATCCACACCTGTGTTTGTCTCTGAAAAAAATATTCGTTAAAAATCCGAACCTGTGTTGGTCTCTGAAAAAAATATTCGTTAAAAATCCACACCTGTGTTGGTCTCTGAAAAAAGTATTCGTTAAAAATCCACACCTGTGTTTGTCTCTAAAAAATTATTCGTTAAAAATCCAAACCTGTTTTGGTCTCTGAAAAAAATATTCGTTAAAAATCCAAACCTGTGTTGGTCTCTGAAAAAAATATTCGTTTAAAATCCACACCTGTGTTGGTCTCTGAAATAAATATTCGTTTAAAATCCACACCTGTGTTGGTCTCTGAAAAAAATATTCATTAAAAATCCACTCCCGTGTTGGTCTCTGAAAAAAATATTCGTTAAAAATTCAAACCTGTGTTGGTCTCTGAAAAAAGTATTCGTTAAAAATCCACACCTGTGTTTGTCTCTAAAAAATTATTCGTTAAAAATCCAAACCTGTTTTGGTCTCAGAAAAAACTATTCGTTAAAAATCCAAACCTGTGTTGGTCTCTGAAAAAAATATTCGTTTAAAATCCACACCTGTGTTGGTCTCTGAAAAAATATTCGTTAAAAATCCACTCCCGTGTTGGTCTCTGAAAAAAATATTCGTTAAAAATTCAAACCTGTGTTGGTCTCTGAAAAAATGTTCGTTAAAAATCCACACTTGTGTTGGTGTCTGAAAAAAAAATTCTTTAAAAATCCACGCCTTGTTTTGGCCTTGAAAAAAATATTCTTTAAAAAATCCACGCCTTGTTTTGGCCTTGGAAAAAAATATTCTTTAAAAAATCCACGCCTTGTTTTGGCCTTGGAAAAAATATTCTTTTAAAAATCCATGCCTTGTTTTGGTCTTGGAAAAATATTCTTTAAAAATTCACGCCTTGTTTTGGCCTTGGAAAAAATATTCTTTAAAAAATCCACGCCTTGTGTGGCCTTGGAAAAAATATTCTTTAAAATACCCTCGCCTATAAATCCATCCCCAGGGTCTTCTTTTTAAAATTTATTTTCATCTTCAACATCCCTTCCGATAATTTGTATTAATTTTTTTTCCATTTCCTACTTCCTTATAATTACAGATCGAGCAGATTATGTGGGCGGTATCGATAATGAAGCCATATTCTTTGAAGATTTACATGTAACATCGAATAGCCTTGGACGCATTGGCGGCAATGGAGGAGAGCGGCAAAACTTGAGCCATTCCTCTCAGCTGAATGGTTGCGGCAGCGGTGGTGGTGTGGCCAATACATCGAACCTGCTGTGTAGTGCCAAAACTGAAACACCTGTTACATCACCCACATCGTTGGCCTCAATTGGTTCGGATTTAATTCTACCACCCATACCCACAGTTTCGGCTCGAGTGGGTCTATCGTCGACACCCCACATAGGAATACATGGCAATTCCAATTCAAATAATAGCACTAGAAATCTCACACATACCCAGCTGCCGGAGAGTCCACCTGACTCGGGATCGGAGCCACCATATAGCCCACTTCAAGATGTATCTGGGTTAACAGCTGGTATGTCGACCAGAGATCTTTTCAATTCCAATAGTAATGGAACAAATGTCACCACAATGGTGCCTGGTGTCCATCCGCAGCAGCAGCATCAGCCACAACAACAACAACATCATCTTCAGTCTCAAAATCAAACACATGATACAAATCATCCGCATCACTATGTCCATATTATGGATCATCATCAAATGAATTTAAATGGACTGACAACAATGGGCCCAACACAAGGCTCGTCGATGGCGGAGGTGAGAGTGAAACATGAGGCGGGACTTATTATAAATCCGAATAGTTTACAACAAACACTTAATAGTCATCACCAGCAGCAGCAACAGCAGCAGCACCACCACCATCAATCACCAGATACTCACATTGAGATGAATGGCGCCGAAGGTGGGGCAGCGCAACAACTTCTTTACTCTCATGCCAATAGTAATACCACCCACACCCTTAGTCCAAATAATAGTAACAACAACACCGGTCATTCCAATCACCTAATGTACGACAGTCTGAGCCATGGCCTTCCTAATCCCCCACCACCGCCACCACCTTCCTATCAACTGAGCTTGTCACAAATGGTGGACCCCAATGATCTGACACAAGGTATGCTTACCGCCATTGGCGATCTGCCACATGTCCAGGTGGTGGGCACTGTAACCGGTAGCATTCCATCCACTCCCCAACTAAGCCGCTCCAGTGCTCCCTCAACACCCAATCATCAATCCTCCTCGCGTAAACGTAAAATGCCTACGCAAATCGATGGTGTTGACTTTCCCTGCGTTAAACCCGATCCAGGTCTAATGTTAAGTCCCTCACGTAGTTCTGTGTGTGCCACACCACTGCCGGGAGAAGTACCAAAACGTAGCGCCACCTCACCACTTAATATACAACTGAACACCACGCACGATATAACAGATACACCGGCCCACTCCACCGCCTCTCTATCTCCGGCCTTGTCTAGCGTCAATATGGATGGTAGTGTTAAGGCGGCGGATGGTTCCACCTCTGATGCCCTCAGTCCGTGTATACGTTTCACGCCGTTTCAACCACAAAATTGGCATGAGTTGTGCGATCAAAATCTACAAGAGATCTCGGTGGTATATTACCGGGTCGATGCCGATAAAGGTTTCAACTTTTCCGTATCCGATGATGCCTTTGTGTGTCAGAAAAAGAACCATTTCCAGATAACTTGCCATGCTCGCCTACAAAGTGAGGCGAAATTTGTTAAAACTCCATCGGGTCTAGAGAAAATCAAATCATTCCATTTACATTTCTACGGGGTGAAGCTGGAGGCCCCGAATCAGACGATACGCATCGAACAGAGTCAATCGGACCGCTCGAAGAAACCATTCTATCCAGTACCGTAAGTACATTAAATTTTGTTATTCCGGAGGCTTGAAAAACATTCTTTTAAAAATACAACCCTTTGGAGACTTGAAAAACAGTCTTTAAAAATCCACGCCTTGTGGAGACTTAAAAAAATATTCTTTAAAAAGAAAGAATTATTTTAAAAAATCCACGCCTTGTTTGGCCTTGGAAAGAATTATTTTAAAAAATCCACGCCATGTTTGGCCTTGGAAAGAATTATTTTAAAAAATCCACGCCTTGAGGGGACTTGAACAAAATGCATTCTTATTTCTAATTCCTCCCATGTTTCTTTCCCCTTTTCAGTATCGATCTCCAGAGTCACATAGTGAGCAAGGTGACTGTGGGCCGTTTACATTTCTCGGAGACGACAAATAATAATATGCGCAAAAAAGGACGTCCGAATCCGGAGCAACGCTATTTTCAACTTGTCGTTGGCCTTCATGTGCACACAGCGTCCGGCGACTTTCCCGTGATAGCACAGGGAAGTGATAAAATTATTGTACGGGCCTCAAATCCCGGACAATTTGAATCCGATGTCGATCTCTGTTGGCAGCGAGGTCTAACTCAAGATTCCATTTTCCATGCCGGCCGAGTGGGCATCAACACAGATCGTCCCGATGAAAGTCTCGTTGTACATGGTAATCTGAAAATATCCGGTCACATTGTTCAACCCAGTGATAGTCGGGCTAAACAGGAAATCGGTGAATTGGATACATCGGTACAATTGCGGAATTTACAAAAGATACGAATTGTACGCTATCGTCTCGAACCACAATTTGCTCTGCATTCGGGCCTGAAATCGCATAAGGATGAGGAGGATATTGTCGATACGGGAGTTATTGCACAGGAGGTGCGTGAAGTTATACCAGATGCTGTACAAGAGGCTGGCAGTGTTGTCCTGCCAAATGGCAATGTTATTGAAAATTTCCTATTGGTCAACAAGGATCGTATACTTATGGAGAATATTGGGGCAGTCAAGGAGCTGTGTAAGGTAACCGGGACCTTGGAAACGCGCATAGAGAACTTGGAGAGAGTCAATCATCGTCTGCAACGAGCCAAGGAAAATGAGCTGCAATTTATGCATTGCAAGACAATGGTGGGAGGTGGATCGCCGGGTCGCAGCTCCAGAGATGGCTATGAAATCTGTTCGAATCGCACATTGCAGATTATTATATTTCTGTTAGTTATAGTTATGGCGGCGTGGTGAGTATTTGATCGGGACATAAAATATCGATTTTTTCTAATTTTTTTGTTCTTCTCTTCCAGTTTGGCCGCCGTCTCCACCTTATACTTCGTAGAGCACAATAAGAAACAACACAATTTAAGTGAATTAGATAGAATACAATTGCTAAGCAATGGCCACTTCTATGGCCATGGCGGTGGGTCTCTGACGGAGCAGGAACATGATTTCATACGACAGCATAGTCTGAAATATAATCGCACCCATAGTCTGTGGCCGGCATTACCCAATCTCTCATCGGTGGCAGGATATTCCAGATCTCTTAGCCAAAATGGTACAATGCCATATCGAGGAATAGGTGGTACTGGTGGTGGTGGTGGGGGTGAAGCAGGAGAAGCTGCTGTAGGCGAAAGTGAACTAATTTATGAAGATATGCTCCTACCACCCTCATCATCTTCCTCTTCGTCATCATCTCAAACCGGCACCGCTGCAACAGATGGAATTACAGTGGTTATGGATAAACCATATATGGGTCAATCGGAGCTACTGCCCACCACCTATCAAGAACAATCACGAAGTACCACTGGCCCCGTGCTGAGAACCAACAAAACCATAATTAGCAAGCACAAACACAAATGGCCCCAACCACAAATGGTACTGAGGGTAATGCAAGCGGCCACACATCGTAATGCCTTACCATCGGCGAAGAGTCTGAATGGTGTACCAACAAATGATGACAACTCCAACTCGGGTTCTCACAACACCAGTGAAAGTTCCACAGAGAAAATAGCCAATGACAATTTTGTACAACAGGACTTCGAAAATAATTCCATTGACATCGATTCCCAACAGGCACCGAATCGTCATAAATCTCCATCAAACTCTAGTAAAAAGCGAACCTCCGCCACGGCTACAAATGAAAGTGAAATAGAAAAACTCCACATCGAAAATTCCGTGGGAGCATCAACCGATAGAAGTATAAATGAAGCACCTCACATTTCCTCCCCGACACAATCGAATCTCTTACGGCACACCAATGCCCGAGGTGGAGATTTAATAATCTATAAAACTGTACCACCACCCACCTCGACCACAACAACAACCACCACCAGTTCGATACAATCTCACACGCATTCGAATAAAGTCAATACAGATGCACCGCATACCAACTATTCCCTGGAAACTCAACCCATATCAAATAAGAGTCGTAATTATGTTGAACGTAACCCGGAAAATTCCGACAACGATTTACAAAGTCTGACAAGTAATAATAATGAATCGATTTTTAATCCTGGTGATCCTGTTGATTATGATTTGGGTTTGGAGAATCGCCAGTCTCTGTTGGGTCGTCGTTCTACTGCCGTCGTGGGGCAACAAGGTCAACAGGCTTTGGTAAATCCCATTCAGAATGTATGGGTTCAAAGTGAAACTTCGTATGTGGAGATTTTCGGCGAACCTGAACAGTGTAACAACAAAGTGAAAAGGGATGATATTTCCAATTGTCAGGTGAGTGAAGAATAAGAACACTTAGGTTAGGTTAACGGATGTACGGCTGCCATTTGCAGCCGGTCACTCAGAGACATTTGTCCATTTTGCTCATCCTGGATACCTGAAAAGAAAGGAGTAAAGGAAAGTGGAAAAAAGAGGGATAGGGGAAGTTTAAAGAGTGTAGAAATTTGGTTATTTTAGCCATGTTAAAATCTTAACAAAGCTTGGATCTTTTGGATCTATTTCGGAGAAGCCTTGCTTATCAATTTCATGTTTGCCAAACTGTATGCGCATTCTGTTACTTAGCGATGGGCACCTGCAGAGTATATGTTCAATTGTTTCCAGCTCATCCTCAAACGGAGGGCAATAATCCACTCCGTTAATATCCCATTAAGAGATCTAATCCTGCAGTGACTTGTTATAGTCCCCAAAATGATTTTTATCATACTGCATTTAGGTTCTGTTTACCATCTATTACCGACTACCTCGCTGTAACACACTTCCTTCTATGTTAAAATGTCCTGGAACCCAACATAATTTAACTATCCGTCGTATATCATGAAGAGTACATTTACAGTCAGGAACGTCTTTTGAGTTTATAGTGCACGACTTGCGCGCCATAAAAGCCGCCTGACTATCGACATATATAGAAACTGGACCTATAAATATAGACAGACGGCCGGAGGCATGGGGCCACCTGCTCAGAATTTCCTACTAAGAAACTCTACTTTAATGTCGTCCATAACTCTTACCTATAGAGTCCTTTCAAGAGTTGAGTGCTATTAGACCTTTATTAGTGCGTTCCTCAACATTCCTTATCCACGTTAATTTGTGGCCAATGACTGAACCATAGTATCAATGATTGAACCATGGTACCCTTTTAAGGAAAGGGTTACAGTAACTCCACCCAAAGATGGCAAACGGAAATTTGGGATCTTTCGTTTCCTAGTGAAGAGTACCATTTCTGTCTTCGTGGGGTTTACGCCAAGACCATTGCCGTGGGCCCAGTTGGACAGAGTTAATAAGGCACCCTCCACGAATTCAGAAATAGTCGGAAGAAATTTCCCGTTTACCAGCAAGACTACATCATCGGCATAAGCTACAACATTTACCGTGGTGGACTTCACACGTGATGCTGGAATTCTATCAATTAAGAATTCTTTCGCAATATCATTCGGATAGATCCTGGAGAAATTCCGAGTTAATTTGAGGATCCTCTTAATTAGAATTTGCAGAAATTAACGGCTCTCCGGTAAATCTTCTGGTCAGAGATCTCATTGGCAATGACACGTTTGGGGGTTCCCGGTTCTAATGATTTATCCATCTTTACGATGGGAAGCTCATCAGCCACCGTATCCAATTCGACGGCCAACTGCCTCAGGAGTCTCGAGACTTCACTACAAGGAGAACTCTTCTTGATTAAGAGGAGTCACCAGGATAGCTATCATGTTAGTCATCTTTGGATTTGATTGTCCTAAACATATAGGACTTCTGTTTGGGAAGTCCTTCAGTTTTTTTTTTTTTTTTTATTCAACCACCAAAGATCGGTTATTTCGCAAAATGTGTCATTTCCTAAGAATTGGTTTCGGAAGCTTGAAAAGGCACAGGAAATGTTCTAACGTTTCGCAATCAACGGCAGCCGCATACGAGGTATATTGGTCGGTCAGACGCGAAGCCATCGTCTTCTTGAGTGAAGGTTAAGGACCTTCTGATAAGCAAATGCGCTTTACAGATTTGTCTTGCGGGCTAGTATTTGCACTTCTAGAAGACGATGGTTTCTTGACAGACTTGGCCGTCTTCCTATTCCGACCAACCGCTTCACCTTTGTAAATTGGCATAAAATCGAGCTTTGGGACAGAGCCCTCCACACGTCGATCTTATGGATGTCAGTTTGTGTCGGGGTGTGCTCAATAGCCTTTTCCAATGGCTTTTGACTTGGGTTAGGCTTCGGAACAGAAGCCAGCTTCACAGCTTTTCCGCCGACTCTACAACTTTGCTTGATTCAGAGAGAATTCACCTATCTCCCGAAGCAAAGTACCTCGGCACAATCCTGGACTGTCAACTACGATGAAAAAGGAACGTTGAGGAGCGGGCGAAAAGAGGGATGATTGCACTCTATGCATGCAAGAACTCCATTGGGAAAAGCTGGGGGCTAAAACCATCGACTATACACTGGCTGTATAACACTGTGGTGAAGCCCATCTTGTCCTATGGTTCTCTTGTTTGGTGAAAATGTCTGAGCCTCAAGTCGGCATCCAGTAAATTAGACAAGGTACAAAGAGCCGTCGCGATTTTAGTTACAGGAGTCAGAAAGAGTACGCCACAAGCAGCTTTGAACGCAATGCTGTACTTCAAGCCTCTGGGCCTCAGCATTAAGTGTCAGGCTGCGCCCTAAGGCTGCATGAACAAAAACTCTGGCGGAACTGTACGTTTGGACACGGTAGTGTTCTGAATAAACCAGGTATAGCATTGGAGCAAAGTGCTAAATTAAGCGACTATATATCACCAATCCTTAGATTTGACGATGAAGATGTCGTTATTCCTAGTAGAAACGACTGGAAACGAAGTAACCCTCCTCTGGCCTTCTATACTGACTGATCCAAGATGGAAGAAGGTACTGGGGCAGGCGTCTATTGTGAAAGGCTAGGCCTTGAGTTAACCTACAAACTGTATTGCAACTGTAGTGTTTTCCAAGCTGAAATCTTCGCGATCTGGAAGGCAGCGGAATTGATAAAAAGTCTGGATGCTGAGGCCGTTGAACCGGTGACTATCTTTGGGGATAGTCAGGCGGCTCTTAAAGCCACCAAATCTTGTTACATCAAATCCGAAGCCGACCTCAAGTGTAGAGCAGCTCTGGAAGAGCTTAACCATAGCTATCGGTTGTGTTGGGTGCCAGGACATTGTGACATCTTGGGTAATGAAAGAGCGGACGAACTAGCTAGACGAGGATCTCAATCCACCGATCTAGAAACTGATGACTCAATCAAACCACCCATATGTCTTTTCTATAGGAATTTTAAAGCATTCTTTGACGAAATAGTCTGTGAACTTTGGCACAACGAACCTAGGTGCAACGTGTCAAAATCCATTTGGCCGACTCTGTCTACCAAAAAAACGCTCTCACTTTTGAACCTGAGCAAAGCTGAAATTAGAGTGATGACGGGAATCATCAGTGGTCACTGCAACATCAGGGCTTTTACTAGTAAATGGGATCTTGATGCAATTGATTACTGTAGACTCTGTTTTGACGAGGAGGAGACGGAGACAATTGAACATCTCCTGTGTCATTGCCCAGCCCTGGCTTACAGTCGGCACAGACTAGTGGGTGCTCATTTTCTACCGAGTCTCAGCTTTTTCTCAACAACCGAACCTGCTCTAATCTACAGCATAATTAGAAACATAAAGTGGTTAGGAACCTAACCGGTCTCAGAGTGTTGCAGTCACATTTGTGACTGCACATCCCCAAACCTAACTTAACCTAGTGCTTCGCATTGGATGGTTCTCGAGCAGTTTCGACCTTTGAGTCTTTGTCCGTTGCTGGGGTCTCGATAGATTCCACATGCGTATTTTTTAACACCTGCGTATTTTTTGAAAACCTGTTTCTGTTCTAGGCTAAGAACTTTCCGAAATGCCCTCGTAAGAGTTACAGTGGACATCATTGGTTCGGAATCTGCACGAATTTTCTATTAATCGAAATTGTCTTCCATTTTCCTTTCCTTCATAAATTTAAAAAGTTTTATTATTTTTTGAGCACGGATAACATTTTTAAAACATTTATTTTTCTATTCCTCCCCTACAGTCTGTTTGTTTCGAGGAAAACAATCAACTTTTGGCACCGATACAACCAGCCCTAAGCCTTAAACAAACCGAATCGAAGAAATCCAAATCATTGCAACAACAAGACTTTGAAAATGAACGCAATCATGGTGATTCCGAAGACAATGATGCTGTCATCAATGAACCAGATGATGATTTACAGGCGGCATTCAGCGATTTACCAGATAAAACAAAAGATGCACTTAACGCCTCATTGCTAACACCACTCCAGGGGAAAACATCACATGCCACTCAGGCTCTAGCTAAAGAGCTTAATTCCGATGATCAACAACAACAGCAACAATCCGAATCAGAGGGGGATAACTTGGATGCAATATTGGAACACAATTTCAGTGATGAAAACCTAGATGTTGAATCGAAAATTAAAACTCAAGATAAACTTGATGAGGGACCAGCAAATTTATCGGTTGAACCAAATCGTCCTCCGGGTAATGCAGATTGTTGGAAAATACGCAACTGTATATTGGCCGAACGTTTAAATAATACATTTGCCTTTAATGAATTTTGTCCGAAGCTGGGAAATTCGGTGAATATGACATATGTTATACCATTGTCGCGTTTCTTTAAGGAGCAGAGTATTGAGTTGCATTTAACGTAAGTAAATCTAGAGGCACCTGAAGAAATAGGTTTAATTAAAATATATTTATTTATTTTACAGATCTACCTTACCCCTACAATGGGTTGTTTGCAACCTCCACGAACATTCCAAACAAAATGGTAAACATTTAATAAATTCCTCCCAACCGGGTCTGTCGGCCCATCACCACATCAATCATCAAACGCAAAATGTGCTGGAAAGAAGACGCAACACTTCGCTGTTGGTGCTGAATGTACCAAGTCGGGGTTATTTTGTTAAAGATTTAATTTTACGTGCCACCAATGATCCAGAGAAGGTAAGGGGAACACCTCCATATTTTTAATTTTATTAAAAAAAAATCTAATTCATTTTTTTCAGACAAATGTATGCCAAGAGAAACCCCATGAGACCAATTCCATATTGCAGTACAATTTTAGAATTCTAAGAGATTGTGATTAACCCAGAAAAGCTGCTGCTGCTGTTCCAGCTGCATAAAATTAATTAAAAAACGACGACAACAACTACAAGAACAAAACCCTATTATTACTACTTTACACACAAAAAAGACAATTTTACCATTTATATACTATCACTAAATTATTATTTTTTTTATAGAAGAAACAATCACTAATGATTTTGTTTTTTATCAATTTTAAGCAAAAACACAAAATTACTTTAGTAAAATATTTTTTTAGCCACCATAATTCTGTAAATACGAACAAATCAAAACAATTATCGAACAATTATTTTTAATTTTTTTTCTTTGTTTTATATTGCTTTTTGCCACTTTACGCATAACCTCAAATACTTTTTTCTTGGGGGCAAACCCCAATCTGAGGTTATTATCAATTATTATGAACAAATAGCATAATTTTTTTCACTGCTGTAGAACATAGTTGAAACAAACAAAAACAATTAACGTTAATTATAAATAATACAAATTATAATTAAAATTATTAATAATAATTATTACTATATAAATAATCATAATTGATTATTTGAAAAAAAAAACAACAATATTTATTTAAAAAAATTATTTAGAGAATTTTCAAATATAAAATATTGTGTGTTTTATTTTGTATAATGGAGTTAATTAAAATGGGTAGCAAGTACTGCATCGACAACATGTAATTGTGTCGATGGACGGGTAAGATCTTAGTATCCTCATGAAGATGGTCCACAGGAGTCATGAGGAGACACCCTGTTGCAGTTCTCAGGGCAGCATTCTGACAGGTCTGGATATTCTTCCACTGCGTATCACTAACAATCGCGAACCACACTGGCGCCGCATAGCTCACCACTGACCGGCCTATGGCTTTATAAGAGGTCAACAAGGTTTCTTTGTCAGCGCCCCAAATACTGCCGGCTAGCGACTTGAGGACCTTGTTCCCACTTCTCAGCTTATCGCATAAATCAGTGGCTTCCGCAGATGACTTGAAACGGCTGTCGAACGTTACTCCCAGTATCTTGGGGTAGTTGGTGGTCGGAATCAGTTCTCCAACGACCATTATGTTCAGTAGGAGCTTCATGTCAGCCGTCCATGTCCATATGAACAGTGTGGCTGTTGATTTTGTGGTGGATATTTGCATATTCCTCAGATGGACGAAATTAACAAGATCGGCTATGGAGAAGTTTAACCTCTCACATATGTCATCAATAATGGTACCCGACGCCATGATCATACAATCATCCGCATACATTACGATCTCTATGTCATCCGGTGGTTGTAGAATATCAGAAAGGTGGAGGTTGTACAGTTCCGGACATGTCACCCCTTCTTGGGGAACTCCCTGTTTCACTCTACGAGGTTTAGACTTCCTGTTTCTAAATTCCACATACGACTGGCGTCCACACATCTAGTTAATTATCCAACGTTTCAAATCCGGTTGGAGATTTGTCTTCTCTATATCTTCGAATAGCTTGGCATAGTTGACGGTATCGAAGGCTTTTGATAGGTCAAGTGCCACCATAACTGTTCGGTTGCACAACCTGTTCTGGTTGAGTCCTCTGCTAATATGTGTGGACATGGCGTGTCGTGCTGTGCATCTTACGGTTCACTCCTGCTGACATTCTTGTCAGGCTTTAGTAGCGGGACCACCCTGCCTATTTTCCAAGCTGGGTGGTTAACGACAAATTGAGGGCTGATGTTAAGTACTCAACTCCGGGTTCATCCAGCTGCTTAAGCATTACCATGGATATTCCGTCCGGGCCCAGCGCTTTGGATGTCTTAGCGTTATTGATGACATCTGCAACGTCTTCCTTCGTAAATTGTGGTGGTGTAGGCTCGAACGCATAATTGAATATATGGTGTGTGTCGTGAGGGCTTTGCTGGCAGGAGGAGCACCTATTATGGGTTCCGGGAACAGTACGCACTCGATCCGAGTTAAAAACATTGCCGGACCTTAGTTGTGCCACAATTGAACGGGTTTGTCTAGGCAGAAGCCTCTCACTCTCCGAAATTGCAGGAGGATGTTGTAGTAAATGTTTCAAGTTGTCAAGTTCTAAATTGACTTCTCGCGTCCAGAAAGTGAAAAGTAACACAGTAGACTTTACAGTGGATAATTTTTGATTGCGCTCCGAGAAGAAGTTGGTGATGGTGGCTAAATAGTTGGATATTTTTACACTTACGTCGTCAATGTTAACGCCGGAAAAATAATAGTACAGTCATCGGCGTACGACACCACTGAAACATCTGGTGGAGAAAATGTTAGTTTCGCAAAATAAATGTTGAACAAAATGGGAGATAGGACACCGCCTTGCGGGACTCTCATTTTGATCTTGTGATATTTGGATTTTTGGCCACGCAAACTCAACGAAGGACTGCCGCCCATTAAGGTAGTTGGGAAGCCAAAATTTGATATTACTCAGAAGGTTGGAATTTGTTATGAAGGATATAAGCTCGGAATGATCGACCGTATCAAACGCCTTGGACTGATCTAAGCCTGTCATAATGGTCCATTCAGGTGGTCGTCGCTGATTGATGCTATTCACAGTTTTGGAAGTAATTTCTTGCAAAACCCTCGTTGTGTTATATGATTCCCTGAAACCGTGTTGGTGTGTAGCAAGAACAAAATGCTGTTTCAGGGACGGAAGCAATAGCTACTCTAAAACTGGTGGAAGAAGAGAAATCGGGTGGTAGAATTCCCCATTAGTAGCGGATTTATGAGGTCATAGAATTGAAATAATTCGGGTAATTTTCCAAATATCAGGAATGACCAACTGTGACATCGACAACTCGTGAACTTTGGTCAGATAACCCAGCTCAATTGCTCCAAGCTTCTTTAACATGAACATAGATTTGGCTTCGATTTGGAGATAATTGCCTCTAGCTGGCTGGGTGAAAATGATAGTGGCTGCGAGCCTCCTATCGTAGGCGGGTGATCCCCGAGGATTGTATTCACACGGTATTCTCGAATCGTTTCCTCAACTGCATCAATGTGATCTCTCCCTTTTGTACCTTTGGACCTCTCTCTCTCTCCAGTTCATGACAATTCTTCCTGATATGCCTAGGTGGTGGGTGTCTATCCATTAGGTAATGATTTGGATTCCTACTATATAACACCCAAGCAGGTATTGTCGTCACATCTTGTCCGTGCTCTCTTATTGGTAACAACCAACTTACATATATGACTTGAGACAGAACGGTTGTTCCATAAGCCGAGCTTAAAAAACCATTTCCAAACGCGTCGGTCTTGTGTGCCTCTCATCCAATTTGAAAGACCATGTTCTAAAAATGTTATCTTCCCATCGGCCATCGGATTCGTAGCCTTCCTAGCCAACGTAGATGGTACAGCTCATGGTTCATTCGCCAGCGATATTAACCGTCGACGCACGTCGGCCCATAGATCTTCCGGAGCATGGCTGGCGAGAGGTGACCTTGCTTTTGAGTTGCTTACTCAGACCATTGTAGCATCCTTCAATTTCTCGAAGCTTTATAGTCGACGAATAGGTGGAATGTTTCGATGTGTTTTTCGTGGGTCTTTTCCAGGATATGGCAGAACTGAAGCCGCATTGGTATGGTCCAATAATGTCATTGACCATTGGCTTCAGTGGTTCACACAGAACGATGGGAAAGAGACTTATTCCTCTATAGTTGTCTCCTTTTTTGAGGATGATTGTCTCCTTTTTTGAGGATGCTGAGGTCCCAATCATTGGGCATGCGTTCCTCTATATACCGTCATCTCTTATTGGTTCTGGGGTATCTTCTTCGCCGCCACTGCAAAGAGCCTTACTGACGCTGTCACGCTGGGCCTAGGCGAATGGCCTTTGTGTAAACCTAACAAAGACGGGACTGGTAATGTTCACTAGGAAGCGTAAGCACGGCGTCTTTGCTCCCCCAACACTGGATGGAGTGCTGCTTCATCTATCACCCGAAGCAAAATACCTTGGCACAATCCTGGATTATCAATTACCATGGAACAGGAACGGGCGAAGAGAGGGCTGCAAGAATTATATTGGGAAAAGTTGGGGGCTAAAACCATCGACTATACACTGGTTGTATAACACCGTGGTAAGGCCCATCCTTTCTTATGGTTCTCTTGTTTGGTATAACTGCCTACGCCACAAGTCGACATCCAGCAAACTAGATAAGGTACAGAGAGCCGCCTCGATTCTAATAACTGGAATCGCGAGTAGCACCCCAGAAGCATCTCTGAACGCAATGACAGGAATCATTACTGGTCATTGCAATATCAGGGCCTTTACCAGTAAATGGGACCATGATGTTACTGATTACTGTATACTCTGGGTTGACGAAGGGGAGACGGAGACAATTGAACATCTCCTGTGTCGCTGCCCAGTCCTGGCCTACAGACGACACAGACTACTGGGTGCTCTCTTTCCACCGAGTCTTAGTTTCTTCTCAACAACGGAACCTGCTCTAATCTACAGCAATCTTAGAAACCTAAAGTAGTTGGGAAAGTGTAACCTTGGCACGTAATATTTTGTTATGTCCGATATCTATAGCCATCGATACTATCTCATACTTACCTTTTCATACTTCCTTGTAAGCTTATCATCTCTCTATGCCCCTTCGTTTCTTTTGTCATATCTTTTGTCAACAAAGAGAAAATACAGCTCTACCTTGTGGGCTATAATGTCAGAATAAATAAAAACAAATGCAACAAGGCTCGATATGATTTAGACATGGATTCATTCACAAATCAATTATTTCTTCTTACCAATGTAGCAAAATTCATCTTTGAACAAATGGATTTTGGAACACATATTTTCTATATTTTTCAAAATGTTACATACGCAGTCACACATTTTGTATATGACTTTGGCATAACAAGCCACAATATGAAAAAAATTGTTATTTGTAAGTTGCTATGGCCTACCTTGAATAATTGTACCATGCACAGAACCACAAGGCACCAATTTATTGTCAATAAATTTGCTTAATTCTTCAAATTATATTTATTATTCCACACCTGTTAAAAAATTTACATACATATATTAACTTGCCTCCTGTAAACATAACACAACAAATAAATCATTGTTATCGATAATTACCGTGTACTTTCGATTCCAACGATAAAGACCCATCAATAACTTACCATCTCTACTCTCACATTGTTTTGCTTTTTTGCAGTTTTTCAGATTTTCATAATCTTGTTAGCAAATTTCACACAAATATTCAATAAAAAATTATGTCAGCCAGAAATTTACTACTCTTGGGACAATGTATGCCCTGTGTCAAAGCTAATGCCTCCAAAATCCGCATACGTCGCATGGAATTGGACAAGAATTTGAATATGGTAAGTGGTCATCAACTAATCACCACACTGAATTCTTGTGTTTTTTTTAACCCATACAATATTTTCTTTACAGTATTTCAAAAAAGATGAATTCCTATTTGCCCACGATCCCGAGAAGGTTTGCAAGACCGGTGATGTTGTTCTGATACGCGAATTACCCGAACGTCTGACCCGACTTATTACCCATAAAGTGGAAAAAGTTGTTTATCCACTTGGTGACATAACAGATCCTATTACCGGCAAATCGGTAGTAGTTGGTAAATATCGTGATCAAATTGAGGAAGCCAATCGTATGTTTGGTAAATCGGAGAAGGCATTCGATTATACCAAGGCACCGCCTCGTGGCCGTTTGGAGGGTACAAAAGATTTTACACACGGCGAAACCTATATTAAATATCATGAAGATGGCAAAGATCAACCGTTTGCTGTGTGAAGTGTGTGAATTTGTTAAAGATTGTTCCATTATTTTTGATGTTCTAAATAGTTTTAATACAAATAATAAATTAGTAATTGATATTGAAACGAATGTTTGATATTACAAAGATCATTGATATTTGGAGAAAGGTCTTGAATTTAAGGGAAATCATGTAAAGGTATAAATAAACATTTTTTCTAAAAGAAATCTCAAGATTCTTCCGTTTGCTGAGGACTGTTAGAACCTCTTTAATAGAAGAAGATTGGGAACAAAATATTTTCAATGGCAATAGGAACCTAAAGTAGGTCTTTAACCTGTATGATCTACCTAAATTACTTCAGTTTTTTAGAAAATAATCTAGAAGATTATCTACATAAGACGTCTGGACTGCCTTGTATCTGTAGAGGACATTCAAAATGTTATTGACGACATTTTGAAGATATTTTGCTTACACAATTCTATTGAATAATGTCCGGTATAAGATTTGTGCGGTAGAGAGCATTTTATCTATAGATGAATCTTCTATTTATAGAGGACGAAAACTATTGTATCTTTTTATGGAATATCGGGGCAAAATTTAATACGTATTGAAGAGTGGGTTGTCTTTATGGTCACTTAGTACTGAAAGGAGTCCCCTAGAACTCACTATGGATACCTATACAGTACTTTCGTGCTAAGAATTAATTTTCGCCTTTAGGGCAATCTACTAATGTTTACTATTTTTTCATTATCATATCTAGGCACAAACACCATTTTGTCTTCACCTTTACTCCCAAAAATCATTTTTGAGAGGACAATCATCTATTTTAACTGGTTGTCATCTATAAAATGTATGTCCTCTATCTGTCATCTATTTGTATAATCCGTCATCTTTGCCATCTATATTTTTAAAACCTTGATCCATATTAATTTTTGCAAATTAAAACAAATTAATAAAGTTTATGAAATTTCAGTGCAATAGGTATTTTCAGGATTTTTAGACAAATTTTCCAACCCAATTATCCCAATTTTTTATATTTTGAGTTCTAATTGGGTAACAATAAAAAAAATATTATAAAAATATTAATTATTAAGTTCTCGTATTTTAAGGATTCCTGGACACGTTTTGCAACCGAATTGGTGGAAATTTTGATATTTTGGGTTCTATGTTTCTAAGTGTCCAGCTTTTAATTTTTTTTTGTTTAATTTTACAAAAATTTTCCTTCAAAAGTGAATGTAATTTACTATTCATTGTGGCCTATTAGGTGCAAAATATCCTTGGAAAAATTAACGACTTTTTAACTTAATTTCTATATAAAAAAGTAAATCAGAAGGTACGTTTTATACACATACTATTATTTTCATTAATAATAAACTTTTCTCTTTTTGTAATCTATTTTCATTTTCAAAATATGGTCGCCATAATTACATAGAACTGCGAATGTGGTATATAAGAAGATACATGAGACCGATTCTACTGTGAAACACTTGGGTGAGACGTTCTGAAGCACAGAGTTTCAACTTTATTTCTACAGTAATCAGTAACATCATGGTCCCATTTACTGGTAAAGACCCTAATATTGCAATGACCAGTAATGATTCCTGTCATTACTCTTATTTCAGCTTTGCTCAGGTTCAACAGTGAGTGTGTCTTGTTGGTAGAAAGAGTCGGCCAAATAGATCTTGACGCATTGCACATAGGTTCGTTGTACCAAAGTTCATTGCCTCTTTCGTCGAAGAATGCCTCAAAATTCCGATAATGATGACTTATGGGTGTTTTGATTGAGCCATCAATTGTTAGATCTGTAGATTGATATCCTCGTCTATCTAATTCGTCTACTCATTTATTACCCATGATATCACGATGTCCTGGTACCCAACACAGCCGATATCTGTAATTAAGTTCTTCCAAAAGTGTTCTACTCTTGAGGACGGCCTCATATTTGATGGCTTCAAGAGCCGCTTGACTATCTACAAAGATAGTCACCGGTTCAACGATCTCTTTTTTATCAAAGATTTTGTTCATGCGTGACAGCGTCAAAAAGGCTCTTTGCATAAGCTCCGCCTAAACCTCTATAGAAGATGTGTGACTACTCGACTGAATTAATATGTGAAAATCAAGATTATTTCGATAGGTCTTATAAAACTCTTGATCTCACACAAATGTTATTAGTTGAAGAAATCGCAAGACCTACATAAGGTCGGCCAGTAAGCGAATTCATAGAGAAAACAGCTGTTTCTATTAAGTTTAACATCAATTATTTGCTGAAACTAAAACTAATTTGCGAAAACTAATCATTTTGCCTTTTTATATTTAAAATAAAAAACACAACACAATTTATAATTGTGTTGTATTTGCAAGAATCTACTACTTTTTACTACAATAACGAATTTTCCTTTATGATATGGAAGAAAATAGTAAAATATAGTAGATTCTTGCAGTACGGGAACATACCAATCATTTACTTGAAAAATGTTCTTTAAAGTCATGATGCAATAATAAGGTCGTGTATCAAAACAAAAACTTTCGTTTTTGTCTCGATTATTTGTCAAAATTTTCCTATAATATTTCAAATGGTTGGCAACACTGCACATCGAATTAAAGTAGAAATTATCCACTTTGACAGTTAATCAAGACATCAACTGCGCTAAATGGACTACCTATTCATTGTGACATGTTTAAAATCTTGAAATAGTCCAAATGTGATTTATACTCAGCTGTCTTTACTTTCCGACCTTATATAGACCATGCAATATACTGAGGTACATGGTGCAAATTATCATTAAAACATATTGAAAATAGACAAGTGTTTTTGCTTCATATAAACATTATTTAAGTCTTTAGCAAGTAACCGTTATTATCGATAGTATTAACTATTTTTCGATATTACCGCAAATCAGAAAACTATCGAAATTTCCAATCGATTCCATACCATCTCTAATATCTCAAAAATATTCAGGTGATTGAACAAAAACTACTCTGAAAAAATATAAATAAACAAACATTTCAACATAAATACCCGATTCACAACAAAGCAAAACAGCGCACGAGACAAAAACAATTTAAATGCCTGCAGTGTAAAATAAGATTGACATCCCACAAGCTCTGTCAAAATGGTAAGAAGGAATGGTCCGGAAAAAATTGTTGCAGTGCGAATGATGATGATAACACCCATCGTATGAAAACGCTGGGCCACCATATCAGATGTTGCTGCTGCTACGCATTAAGAAAAACGAATTTTTCATTGTTGGGTTTTTCTTTTTCTCTGTTCTGTTCTGTAGAGTTACGAAGACGATGACTATCATGTGGATACCTTTCCAAAGGAATATGGTTACGGAGCATTCGATCAGGATGGTTTGGATTCGTCAGGGATGACGGGTTCCGATGCCGATTCTAAGCCACGTATTCTCTTAATGGGTCTACGACGTTCCGGCAAATCTTCAATACAAAAAGTTGTCTTCCACAAGATGTCACCCAACGAAACACTGTTCCTGGAATCGACCAGTAAAATTGTCAAAGACGATATTAACAATTCAAGTTTTGTACAATTTTCAATTTGGGATTTTCCGGGACAAATTGATTTCATTGATCCCACATTCGATTCGGATATGATATTTGGCAATTGCGGATCGTTGGTGTTCGTGATCGATGCAAAGGATGATTACAACGAAGCGTTGACGAAATTTAAGAATACCGTCATAAAGGCATATAAAGTTAATCCGCGTATTAAATTTGAAGTTTTCATACATAAGGTAAGTGAGTGATTGGTTGCAGTCAGTTAGTCAGTCAGTGGAAAGTTATGGAGGTGGAGAATGTAATGTGATATCTTTAATGTAAAATTGAGTTGCTGTTGTTGATAGTTTTTACAGTGTGACAGTTGTGTTTTAAGTTGTCGCATTTGCAGAGATTTAAGATGTTGTTAATAGGAATTAATAGATTGAGAGGAGTTTGTTAGAGGAATTAAAGATTCGGTTTGTAAAAATTACTTCTTAAAAGTGTAATCTGTTTAATGAATGTTGTATCTAATAGGATAACATTGGGATTTTAAATATAAATGATTTGTAGAAAGCCTTGTCTATGTAGTCATTTCCTTTATATAAGACCATGGAATGGAGTTTCAACGGCAGCAGAAAAAAAATCGAACATATTTTGTAAAGTTTTAGAAGAGTTAATAGAATTGTATAAATGTAACCAATATAAATGATCCACCATAGAAGATCAATGGAGGAGCTTAGTTGTTAATAAAGATATAATATGGATTTTTAATAAGAAATCATCTTTCTATAAAAGTCCATGATGCGTAGATTTTAAAATAATTTATTCACAATCGATAGAAGCAAGTGCTTGAATTTATTTTATATTTAATAAAAGTCTATTATATAGAGTAGATTCCCGCTAACATCCCATTTGAAAATAAGAGATAACTTTGGTTGAATCACGTGTCCAAAGCTCCCAAAATACCGAAATTTGGGATGTAGCGTCGTTATATGGGGTATTGATGATGTTTGGTAGATTTGACACTCCATCGGAACCATAGGGCCAATTCTGTAAAAAAAAACCTTTGTTAAAACCCCCAAAATGCCGAATAATGGGGGTTACTATTATATGGGAGCTACTTTGATAGGTTAGATTGGGGATGTACGGTTGCTAATTACAACCGTTCACTCGGAGACATTTGTCCATTGTGATCATCCTTGATATCTGAAAAGAAAAGGGAAAGGAAAAGAGAATGGAAGACAGAAAAAAAATAGTTGAAGTTGGAGAGCCCAGAAAGTGGTTATTTTAGCCATGCCAAAATTTAAAACAACGTCTAGGATCTGATTGGGGTCTATTTTGGAGAAGAAAGCTAGGTTATCAATTTCATATCTTCCAAACTGTCTGTGTCTTCTGCCACACAGCGATGGACATCTACAGAGGATATGTTCAATTGTTTCTATCTCCTCTTCGTTCTCACATAGACGACAGTAATCCTCTCCGTTGGAGTCACATTTCGAAGTGAGGGATCTAATCTTGCAGTGACCTGTTATGATCCCACCAATAATTTAATCTCTCCCTCTTATTATGTGACAACAGCGAAAAAGTTGTTCGGCGAGAGAATTCAGGCCAGTTATGTTTCGAGATTCTGCCACCAGGTTCTCTTGACCATCTGTTGCCGACTACTTCGCCGTAGATCAAGCGGATTTTGCCAAAGAAATAGCCAAGATCTCTCAATCGGAAACCCCCTCTAGCAAGCTCGTCGGCTATCTCATTCCCCTCTATGTTGCTATGTCCTGGAACCCAACATAAATTAACTATCCGTCGTATAAAATACAGAGCAGCCTTTGTGTTTGAAGGCCGCCTGACTATCACATATATAGTCACCGGTCCCGTATTATCGGCAGTAAGTGTTTTGAAAAACGCTACAAAGATCCTACACCAGTGCCTTCCTACATCTTTGACCCGTCTGTGAAGACCTGGCGATTTTCAGGCATCCGATTCTCGGAGCCTCATCCAATAAGAACCAAACGTAGCAAATTACAGCCAATTCGTTTGAACAACGTTTCAAAAATCCCCATAATAACGTATTGTTATATGGGAACTATACCAAAACGTGGACCGATATACCCAATTTGCAAAATTTCAAAGCTATATCTCAAATATTGCAATCTATATCGTGATTTTAACAAACGGACATGTACAAATCGACATAGAATATTCTTTATACTTTATGGCGTCTCCTATTTCGATGTGTGTCTTTTAAATTATAATAGAGATCGCAAAATTTAATATATGATGTTGCAAGTTCGGAAGTGCCAGTAGTAGTAGTGTCAGTCAGTAAAACAAAAATTGGCATTTATTGGAATTTGTGTTTGCCATATAATTTATTAGTTTGTATGTTTTACATACACACCAATGTTGTTCATTGCGAATAAAACCTTTGTTTGCCCTGCAGTTTCATGTCTACTATAATCTACTGGCCTGGTAATATGAACATACAACCATACAATTCATGTACTGTTGATAACAATGCAAATCAACAGCACTTATATGGCTTCATAAATATGTCTTTTTTTCCCTCAATATTGTTGGTGACAAATTGGCGGGGGGACTTACAGTTTTAATAACAGAGTTCAATGTTCAGATAATTGATAATAGGGATTTATTATCAGCATGTAGGATATGGGATAAAACAAAATTGTTGACCTAGACAAAAATTAATATATAATAAGTTATTAGGGTCGTACCTAATTTATTGCGCTCCGTACAAAAATACTCACCTTCTCACCTTTATACGGCTTGTTAGACGTCCGTATTACCCAAATAGGCAAGGACTTTATTTGCAACTGTGTCAATTGAAAGCGTCGAAAATTGATGAGTCAAAACAAAATGGCGTTCTCTTTGTAAACCTTTTACCGAGTAAAAATGGTAAACAGGAATGCCTACTTCTGATTGGGTGTTTTGGAAGTATTGCCATCTAATTTTGGCATATTTACTAGATTTGCGTTCCCGAACTTTTTTAAATTATGTTATACTCTGAGAGCGATTTTGAAATGTTTCCCTTTTACTAGTTTTACTATTAAAAAAGTTCTGGAACAGACCAATTGTTAGAACAAATACTTTTAAAAACAATTATTTTTATTTAATTTTTGAATTATTTTTAATTTTATTTTAATTAAATTAAAAACAATGTTATTATGTTTTTTTATTTTATCAATGATAAACAATTTTAAATATTCAAACAGTCGTAAAATGTTTTTTAAAAATTTTATTTTTTTTTTATATTTATAAATATAGCAGAATAATTTATTTATATAAAACAATTTTTATATAAAACAATTTAAGTGATTTTTTTTTTTGTATTTTTATCTTAATTATTCTCAAGCACTTAACTGTAAATTTTCACATCTCTTTATATATTCCAGGTCGATGGCATTAGCGATGACACAAAAATGGAATCCCAGCGTGATATACATCAACGAGCCTCCGATGATCTAGCCGATGCTGGCCTAACGCAAATCCATTTAAGTTTTCACTTGACTTCCATCTATGATCATTCGATATTTGAGGCCTTTTCGAAGGTGGTACAAAAGCTAATACCCCAATTGCCGACATTAGAAAATTTGCTCAATATTTTTATATCGGTAAGTGAGAACATTTAATTTTTTTTTTTTTTAATATTATTATTTTTTAATTGAAATTCCGTTTTAGAATTCTGGCATTGAAAAGGCATTTCTATTCGATGTGGTGTCAAAAATTTACATTGCAACCGATTGTTCACCGGTCGATATGCAAAGTTATGAACTATGTTGTGATATGATAGATGTTGTTATCGATTTATCGAGTATATATAGGTAAGTTGAAATTGAAAAAATAAGATTTTGAAACATATAGCCTCCAATCCATATCAAATTGTTCTATAATAAATTATAAAACATATTTACGTTATGAGTTGCCAATGCCTCACACGTAGCGGAGACATCTACCTTAAAGGCAAGTGTTGCCAATAACATTATAATTTCATAGCAGCAAGCTTTGGTATATGTCATTATTTATAACTGTTAGACATTAGACAAATTCACCATTTTTTGGTATAGTATAACAGCTATATTTTATAGCTACATAATTGTTATACACATGGAAAATAAATGTGTGCTAACGGTGACGATTTGAAATAAGGACAATTATATAAAATAATTATTTTGGTATTCAAAGAAAAATGAGATAAACAAGTGAAAATACCATTATACGGTTAAACATGATATAGACATTCATCAATATATCTAAAATCGATTGGGGCCATTATAAGGGAGCTATGACATAGTAAATTGCTGCCAATAAAAAACCCCAGATTAGAAAATTTGGCCAAAACACCGAAGTTGAGCGAACCGTTATATAAGGACTATACCAAAACATGGACTGATATCGATATATTTTGGTTGTTGGTGCTCTAGCAGTCCTATTGCTTTTACACAATGGGATACGTAGTTGAGCTTAAAAGTCGACTTTTAGACTTTTCGATTTTTGCCTATGAACAAAATGTCAACTCTTAGACTTTTCGACTTTTGCCTTTGAATAAAAGGTCGACTTTACAATCTTTCGATTTTATCAAACCTATCCAAATCGATTTTCGACTTTTACCGACTAATGCAAAATCACATGAAATAGAGTTCTGGAATGTGTAATTTTTGGGTAATTTGGGCTTCATGATAATAAAACAAATATTTATGAAGAAAATCGAAAGTCGACTTTGCGATTTTCTCAAAGATCAAACGCCGACTTCGACTTTTAGACTTTTCCATACTGAAAGTCGATTAGTCGAAAGTCGATTTACTTATCCCTAGCAAGACTCGGGTTGTTTCGGCTTGTAAACCCCACAGTTGCGGTAACGATATTTGGCATCCAATGGAAAACCAAAATATCACATTAGAGCCAAATTGGAATTCCTGTTATGTGGGGTCTATCCTGAAACCTGGACCAATATTAATTATTAGTAGGGGGATACTCTATTTAATTGAAAAAAACGTACCAAAAATATATATTTTTCCCGAACCTGCGAAAATATTTTACTACGATAACAATTTTTCCTTTATGATATCGAAAAAAAGGATTGTTAGTAGAATTGTATTTTCGGTTATCGATATTATTCAAAATATTTTTTTTTTGTTTTTCTTCTTACAGTTCCGAAGAGGATGCTTTCGATAATCAAAGTTCTAGTCTCATCAAATTGAATAATAACACAATACTCTATCTGCGTGAAGTGAATAAATTCCTGGCCCTTGTTTGTATATTGCGCGAAGAGAATTTCATTCGGCAGGGTGTTATCGATTATAATTTTATGTGTTTCCGTGATGCCATTAGTGAAGTATTTGAGCTGCGTATGAAATCTCAGAAATTACCCACCGTCGATGAACGTCAAGAGTATATAATGAACGGTGATGGTGATTCGGATGATGAGAATTTGGACGATGATGATGAAGAGCTGGTCAACAGTAGAACAGGGAAAATGGTTTAAGTCTTCGAAAATTCGTTTTGGAAACACCTAAGTAAATGGTGTGTGTGTGTGTTTTTTAGAAAACAAATTTTGCTTTCTTCCGTAAAACAAAAACCAAAAATAAAAACTTTATTTCTGTTTTTTCTAGTTTTGTACCAATGTACACATATATACGAACCTTTGTTTTGGAATTTCAATTAACCTTTCTTTTTCGTGTGCCTTTTTATTGTTATTTGTTTAACTATTTCCTCCCTTTATATTTCTCTCCCTAAATGTATTTTTGTAAAAAATTTTTTTCTTTGAACAATTTCTTTTTGAATATTTTAAGTTCATATTTAAAAAATATAGTTTTGTTTCCTTTAATATATTTTTTTTTAATTTGCCATATTAACTCTTGAACCGAATGTTTCTAAAGCTTGTGTTTATTTTTTTTTAATTTAATTATATAATCTTCATAAAAACGACAACTCTTATATAGAAAACAAATATGTTTTTAATTTATCTTATTTTGTAATTTTGCATTAAAGACAACTTTTAAAGTTACTACCATAAACAAAAAAAAAAACTAAATGAACAAAAAATAATTATATGAAATATATTTGTTTTGTTTTTTCTTCTTAGCATAAATATTATCATCAATAAAACAACAACTGTACCATTATTTTTTATTACATTATACATTTTACAATAACAATATAAAAAAATAAAATTATAAATCTAACGCAAAAAATCATAATTTTGAATTGTTATGCTATCAATTAAATATTAATGACATTTTGTACCGGCTTAATTATACAACGTAAAAAACAAAACAACAACAAATTACTATATAAAATGCTCTATTAAAATTCAGTTCACTTTCAATTTATTGTAGTAAAAAGTAAATATAATAAAAAAACAATTAATAATAATATGAAATTGAAAAAAAAATAAAACCAACCATACATTTATATATGATATATAATTATAAACACTTATATATTTTAATAAATAATTAAAAAAAAGAAAATAAAACTTTGTAGACATTTATTTTTTCTCGGATTCCATTGATTAAAATCAATGTTTCCATTTTCTAATGGAATGAGAGCCGAGATAATTAGCATCACTTTCAAAAAATATCCACGACTATATGGTTAGGAACTAAAGGATATGCTCCCTTTTGAATCACAGTGTAATATTCCTTCAGATTGCTACAAATAGAGTAAAACAAAAACCTAATCGGAACCTCATCCGCAACCGTTGGCCCATATGCCCTTAAACCGCAAGATTGCTACAAATATAGTAAAACAGAAACCTTATTGGAACCTCATCCGCAACCGTTGGCCAGTATGCCCTTAAACCGCAAGAGCATTAAAAAGCCGCGGGATTAGCAAATGAGACTCCAGATGTTATAAGACTTCTAACCCAGACCTTTACCCTGGAAAAAATCTCAACCGGAACTTGCACCTTTGAGAAAAGCTGCAAGTAAATTCTTATTGGATCCACAGTTGGAACTCGTTTCTACGACAGAGTGGTCTACAATCGGAAACGACTCGAGTATTTCTCGGCCAACGTCTGTCACCTCAGTCCATTGTGTAAAAGCAATAGGGCTGCTACAACAACAACAGTTCGATCTGTACCTGGTCGTTAAATATTCTTGACCTAACTTTATTATCATGTTCTTCTCTAGTCTTTACTTAATTACGACGTTTAGCATAATTTATGTAATTATCTTCCTCACGCTCTAATTAAGTTGAGGGTTCGGATTCGACGGAACGTAGGTTCCCCGCGGCAACCAGGTTCTTTCGGGTTTCCCTATCTACAATTGGAACATTTAGGAGTTATCATATTTGGCTTGCCACACATGAAGCAAAATATGTTTCTCTGAGATTAGATTATAGCTTTTATAGTAATAAATTGCATTATCTCGATTTAATTGGTAAATCGGGCTGAATTTACCTCGATTTACCATATAAAATTAAATTCAGTAAATATCTCGATTTGATCTAATTGCAACATTTTTAGTTAAATCTTGAGCACAATGTGGAGCTTTAAACGGCAAATACATTAGAACTTTTTTCCGGGTTAACCTACTTTATGAGGATTTATTTGACATATATGCAAAGGAATTGACAATTGAAACCCACTGGGTTAACGAAATCCGGTTAAATGTAAACGTACTGTTAGAAAAAAATATATTTTTTAATTTGTTTAAAATTTGCCAATCGCCATGCGTAAAATTTTATGGAATTTATTTTTCATTTTATTTGAAATTGATATGTACAAGGTATATTAATAAGGAAACCGTATCAAGCCAGCTGATGGTAACATTATATATCACAAAAAGTTGTTATTCTTGAAATCGCCGTAAAAAAATAAAAAAAAAAAAAAAACAGAAATAAAATTAAAAATGAAAGAAGACAAATTCCGAAGAAACAAAAAATATAAGTCATGTCTAGGATACCTTCACATGAACTTCTATAGGAAGACCATTACTATTACACGAGAAGAGCGTTTTGGATTTTTATAAGAATCTATTGTTGGACTTTATATAACGATTGGTGGCGTATTTCACGTAAAAATCCTTTCATTATATACCATATTATAAACAATATCAGTAATAGAAGAGCGAAGCGTTAATCTTCAAATGAGACCATCAGAATAGACAATACATATGCTAAGGATATTGATAAAGGAAACCAGAACTAGATTCTGGAGTTTTATTGTTAAGCATTGTTAGAATTCAGTTTGTAATTTTGGTTTTTTTTATCGAATACAAATTTCCTTGCAAAACTCTCTATCTTCGATTCCAAACAATGATATGTACGTCCCGATTTCAGTCATTTGGTTGTTATTTCGAACCTTAGATTTTCACATATGTATGTTGAGTTTGGTATGCTGAGGTGTTGCCGTAGAAAAATATTCAAAATGGGTCCACGTCTTCGCATCTCCAAAAATGTATTCCTTGTCATCAGTTACTTAACGTTAACGAATTATTTTTAAATTTTATGCTATTTTTAATTCATAAATTTACAATTTACGTAAAAGCACACAAATTTAAATAAGGTAAATAAATATTTTAAAAAACTTCAAAAATGCATTCTTCTGATTGGTGGAAAAATAGAAGGCGAATTCATATTTATTCGTCTTGATAACAATTTTGACATATTATGTTCCCAATTCGCCGATGCGTCTACCTTATATATTTACCTTGGATATGTATATAAATTCTATATTAAGAAGGGTTGCCATTATCAATTTCTCAAATGAGACTACCTTGTATAGTTATGCCATGATGTCATATAAATCCTCATAAGGTTAATGGTGTTTTTACATGATATGTATTTTATATATGTGCTGTCATTTATTCCTTTTTATGTGTCAAAATTAGCAGCGTACACAAAACTTTTATTTTTTGTGTTCAAATCGGCATATGTATTTTACATATGACAACCTATAAACAAAAAAAAAACACTTTTATTTTTTCTTAAGTCAACATCATTTTTTTTTTATTAAACACCTACAAACGAAATAATAATTTGTAATTGTTGCCTTTTCATCCTTTTCTTTGACTTGCAATTGAAATATTTTGTTCCAACAATTGGTCTGTTCCCGTACTGCAAGAATCTCCTAGTTTTTACTACGATAACAATTTTTCCTTTATGATATCGGAAAAAATAGTAAAAATTAGTAGATTCTTGCAGTACGGGAACAGACTAAATGTGTTTCATTCAAACAGCTGATTTCCTTATGTTTCACATACGAAAATTACATATGTAATTGCATATCGTTTTGACACATTGAAATTTCCGTATGTTTCACATGACGATTTCGAGTTGCATATAGTTAGCTAAAATGCAAAAAGGCATAACTAAAAAAATTGAAAATTGAATTGAAAATCTATTGTGAATGTCAATAAACTACATGTGTTGACAAAGTTTTACACGTCTGCAGTCTATTAACAAAAAATAAAAAGGCATAACTAACAAAAATTCAAATTTTTTACTTAATTGTTATGACTGCCATTAATCTAAATAACTAAATTTGTTAAAAAAATTATAGTCTATTATTTGTCATATGCACATATCACCCTGCCGAGCATACTATTTTTTTTATTTTTTTGACATGTTTATAGTTTTCATTGAAAACTGTTTTTTGCTTCTCCTACACAATTATGCTTTTGTTAGTTACGCCTTTTTGCATTTCAGCTAACGATATGTAAATAAAGTGACAGCACATATGTAAAATACATATTGTGTAATAACACCATAAGCCGGTAAAAAGTTCTAATGTACCAGCTGTTTTATGGCTGTGTTGGCTATTGAAAAATATCTTTTGAATATACCCACTCTTCTAGCTGTCTTGATCCCTAAAAAATATCCTATAAATCTCACTCTTTTTGCTATCTTGGTCCTTGAAAAATATCCTTTAAAATAAGCATTATTTGTTGTGTTGGTCTTCGAAAATTTCTTTTTCTCAATATTAACAATAAAAACACCTCTTATAAGAAACCCACTTCTGTTTTCATTTCATCCACATAAAGCCAAACGTTAGGGTAACCCTGTTTTAACTTCTGTTTTGACACTAATGACAGCCAGCTACTAACATTCGTTGTTTTTGTTGTTATTGTCATGCTTACGTTCGTTTGTTCTCTGCCACGGCATGGTAAATGTGCCTTTGTGCATTGCTCTCTGCCTTGTACCCATGCACTGAGAGCGTGTGTGTGTGAGAGAGAGAGCTCCACTTAACCCCCAATGAACAACAACACCATCACCGTCATCATCATCAATGCTGACAATTCAGTTTCAAAGTGGATGTTCGAGAGAGAGTGTTGCGTTGAATAAAAGTTAAGAAAGTGCCGGAAAAACTATTGTTGGTTAATGGAAAATTGAAAGTAATTGAAAAAAAAATAATAAAACAAAAAATTACAACAACAAAAACAATTGTTTAATTCATTTAATATTATTTCACACATAGAGAGGAAATCAGTTTCGTGGGCAAAAGTAAATAGAAGACACATGTGTGTGTGTGTGTGCAAGTGTCTGCCTTTTTTTACAAGTTAAATAGATAACAAGATAAGAATTGTTGATAAAAACGGTGGAATAAAACAAAAAAGTACAACATTCTTCTTTGCTTGTTGTTGTTGTTCGATGAAATAGAGATGCTGATAAGAAATTTATTGAAGAAAGTTCATGTTTAAGCAAAAAGAAAAAGAAGTTAGCACAAGCCTGTCTGTCAGTTTGTGTCTGTCATATTAATTTAATTGCTTAAAAGAAGAAGCAGCAGAAATTGTTTTGTGCAAAAGTGATATTTCTTCTTCAATGATAACTGTTTTCTGCTATTTTCAATGAAAATTTTTGCAGAAAATCAAGTTTTGTTGGTTCGTCAATTCATCGGAAAAAACGAAAAAAAAATTGATTGTGGTATGGCCGGCTGGCATTCAAGTCATCAATAAGAAAAAGTGAAACACTCACACAGTTGCTGCACATACACACAACACTACCCAAGAGTGAAGCATTAAAGAAATTTCTTTCCTTTATTTTCTTTCTCGCTGTTAAACCAGATTGCAAAACGAAATCGATAGCAAAAACAAATACAAAAAACGAGTAGAGGAAGAAGAAGACATACAAAATTGTAGTAATAATTTAATAAAACAAAAACAAACAAAACAACATTTGATCGATTGCGTGAATGAAGCAAGACGCGACAAAGTGAATCTAGAAAACAACAAAAACAAAGCTCAAAGAATCCTCATCAAAACAAGCAGTGGATCCACTCCTGTAAAACACCTGTACAAGAATTTCCACTTGTGTACCTAGTATTGGAGTTTTTTCCCTATTCATTGACACATCTTTGCATGCAACAGCAGCAGCGCCGTTAGCAGCAGCAGCAGAGGTAAGTTTGAATTTTGTTGTTTTTTTTGTTATGCTTGATTTAAAATTAATATTATTCTCCTCACTTACTCCCTCTTCATCCATAGCGGCACATATCATGCATACATATTTTAAACGTAAAACTAACTTCAAAACCCCCCTCCCCATTCTATTCATTATCATCATTATAATCTCCAACATGGGATAGCATAACGATGACATTTCTAGCATTGTATTGGATAGATAATATAACAACACATTGTTTGGTATTGAATTTAACGCTTTTATTTCTGCACACAAAACGCATACTAAAAAAAGAAATGAAGATCAGTGAAAGGCTTCCATAAAAAATGTCAAGAGACGACATCATCATAATAGAAGCAGGCGGTGGAATATTATATATCTTGTGGTAGCTATAGTTTTATATTAATTTGTTATAATCTATTAATATGTTAATAACAGTTTTAGTTTGGAGCCAACTCAATGAAAAAAATGGCAAAAAACAATTCGGATTTGAAGCCACCTCCGGAAAAAAAAATCTGCAAAAAATTTCAATTTGTTTTCCAACAACCCACCATAGCGTGATCTTAAATGCATTCATCATTGTTTGTTATATGGACTTTGGTATGGATCATAGAACTTCTGTTTATTGTCATTATCATCATTAGAATAGCCTAGCCAAGCTTCTCCAACACACAAGCCCAACATAAACATCCATTAAACATTTTTTTATAGAAGCCATGCTACTTCGTAAAATCAAATCAAATGTCTTGTGACGTCTTTTTTTAAAAAACAGTAAGGAAAGTAGATATATTGATACCCTTCACCACTTTATGTATATTGTAGACATGTATCCTAACAATTTTATGTCAACGTTCCCTCGAAGAAACATACACCTTTCTGCAAGGTGTATGCAAATTTAGAATCGTTGGCGTACAATGGGAAAAATTTATGGAAATCGATTTATAGCAAACTTGACACACGCTACTCAGTATACCGCACAGTTATAAATATAATCTCATGGGCAAAATGTCGTGTCAATCGGACAAACATAAGGAGTTTGGTACACCCTTTACCTAAAATCGGACTCAATTCAGTACGCTATGCCGAATTTTGTGGAAATCGAAAGATATATAAGGATTTTGGTGCAACATTTGCATTTAATCCGATGAAAATATATATGTGAGCTACATCAAAATCTGAACCGATTTTCAGGAAACTTGACACACATGATTCTAGACTTAATTTAGTACACCATGCCAAATTTCGTGAAAATAGAAGGACATATAGGGACTTTGGTGCACTATTTACATAAAATCGGATGAAAATATATATGGGAGCTATATATGTAAATCTGAACCGATTTTCCCGAAAATCACCACTCAACATTACAGACTCAATTCAGCATAGAAATCGAAAGATGTAAAGGGACTTTGGTGCACCATTTACCTAAAATCGGGCGAAACTATATATGGGAGCTATATCTAAATATGAACCGATTTTCACGAAATTTATCACACATCATTCTAGAGTGTGGTGAAGGGTATAAAAACTTTGTCTTGAGACGTGTTTTAGTGTTGTAAGTGCAACCGGTTATTGTTAACTCGTATTTTTTATTCACTTTTTTGTTTGTAATTTAAGTTTTATAGCTGCTTCATTCTTAACGGTTATTTCTGGTTGCAAATCCTTTGCCAACCAAGCCAACCGGCTTGTCCAAAGTTTAATGGCGTTGTGTGTGGATTTTTTTTAATGTCTACAAAAAGGGGGAGATGATGCTGTTCGCTGAGATATTTGATAATATCATCTAATGCCACTCCTTGGTAGATATTGATGACACTTGCAACAAAAATGTCTGGTCTAGAAGAAGATCAATGGGGCTTCTTATTAATAGAAGGCAAAATGTTGTGGTATTTTAAAATTTTTTAATAAATATTTTTCAGGAATTATCAAAGATATAAGAGTTGATTTTTTAAGACTAATTTGCAACTATCAAGGCATCTTTAAGTGTAAATTACCTTAATAATACTTTTTAAGCGGTTTCAGGGCTATAAAAGTGGATTTTTTAAAGAATATTATTAGGGCAGTTTTTTTTTGAAAATCGTCAAAGTTAGTTAGTTTATAGACGTTGATTTTAGCCAATATTTTTCAAGGACCAATGCAGCTACAAGCTCGGATTATTAAAGTGTATTTTAAAGGTCAATAAATTCTATAAGCTAGGATACGCAGCTATAAACTTCAATTAAAAAAAAAAAATAATAAAAATTCAAATATGGAGACTGAGCTTTTGCACCAGTAGATTTTTTATCATTGTGACTTGACTTTGATCTCATGTCATGTTTAAATCGTGACCAAAAATGACATGAGATCAAATTCAAATTTTCATACTTTTATACCCTACACAACTATGTTGTCAGGTTATTAGAGCTTTGTGCAGCCCCAAGAGTTTGTAACGCCACGAAATATTGGTCCTAGACGCACCTATAAGTATGCCGATGGGCATATCTCGACTAGCTGAGTCGATCTAGACATGTGTGTCCGTCCGTCCATCTGTCCGTCTGTCGATTATAATTTGTAAACACGATACAGGACATAGTTATGGCCTGTAAAATTCACGAAATTTTGCATGTAGGATGGGTTCTGGCCAATGAAGAAGATTTTGTTTTTGGTAAAGATCGGTTAATATTTAGGGGATGAAATGGACCAAAAACTTTTTTTGTCTGATTTTCTGGTCGCTCCAGAGACCGCAATTGTGGCCCAAACATCGCGAATTTTTACATGGAGAAGGGGATCGGGCCAAAGAATAATTATGCTTGTTTTGATAAAAATCGGTCAATATTTAGCGAGTCAAATGGACCCTGACTTTTGTGTGAAAAATTACAAAATTTGTAATCTATACCGTATAGATTTACCCCTGAAGGACATAGACCCGAGAAGTTGACAGTATATCCATGAGGAGTGTAAATTGATACCAATTATATTTTCGTATGTTCTCGGATGTGGGAGTTAAACTTAAATATTTATAAGTGCTTACGTATTCAGATATTATTTAGTAAACGATAATTTTTTTAAAAAAAAAAAAAAAAAAAAGAGTCAGAACCAAACCGGACCAGAGGATATTTTCCTTATTTTACAAATCGTCGCCTTGATATATTCTCCGATAATATGAAAAATGTTATTATTTTTCTATAGAATCTCCGAAAAGAAAACCTCTAGAGGTCTAATATCCTCCCTCTAAAGAAGACAAGAAAATATTCTTCTGTAGAATACTCAAGGGTCTTCTGGACGTTACCGCTTTCGATATTTTCTATATTTTTTGAGGCGGTTTCCAATCGATGCAGATGTAATCTGTATTCCACAAAAGCTCTAAACGCCGCAATACTGAATTTTAAGCCTCTGGGCCTTAACATTAAGTGTCAGGCCGCACGCAGGCCCTAAGGCTGCATGAACAAAATCTTTGGCGAAATTGGTCCCCCGGGCATGGATGTATCCTTAACGAACTAGGTATGACATTGAACCAACGCGTAATACTAAGCGACTATATATCACCAGTCCTGAGATTTGGCGATGTAGATGTCGTTATCCCATAGCAAAGATGACTGTAACCGTAGTAACCCTCCTCTGGACGGTCTGCCTTTCTATAAAGACGGATCCAAGAATGAAGAATGTACAGGGGCTGGCGTCTACTGTGAAAGGCTTGGCCTTGAGCTGAGTAGCAACTGTAGTGTTTTCCAAGCTGAAATTTTCGCGATTTGGAAGGCAATGAAATTGATAAAAAGTCTGGGTGCAGAGATCGTTGAACTGGTGACCATCTTTGTGGATAGTCAGGCGATTCTTAAAGCCATTAAATCCTGTAACAAAAAATCTGATAGAGCAGTTTTGGAAACACTTATAGCTATCGGCTGTGTTGGGTACCAGGACACTGTGACATCATGGGTAATGAAAACGAAGACGATTTAGCTAGACGAATATCTCCAAGAGAAAAAACTCACTGTTGAACCTGAGTAAAGCTGAAATTTGGGTTATGACAGGAGTCATTGCAATATCAGGGCCTTTATCAGTAAGTGGGACCATGATGTTACTGATTACTGCAGACTCTGCAATTCTATATTCTGTATTCTTATTAAGAATAAAATCTTCCCACCAAAAATTATCAATATTGGCTCAAGTTTCCGGGTTGGTCCCACATAATAGTAAATCAACCGAACTTGATTTATCAAATTCTTATGGGGTTTCACATCGTCCTACCAAAAATTATCAATGTCTATTTCCGTCTTCTTATACCTCCCATAGGTATTTTGAAGTCTTCAGCCATATTTTCAAACCGATGGGATTTTGTTTGGAAGCCTGACTTATATACAAATTTGTGCGCTCCGCTTCTTTTTAATTATTGAAATACATTTCTGGCAGATTTCTTTTTTGATTTTGAGATTTATTATATCCTGGGTAGTCCTGGCATTCTTCTCTTGTTCTTCTTATTTGATAAACAAATTTAATTTTTAATTCAATATTAATCAAGGTGAAATTTATTATATCCTGGGTAGACCTGGTAGTCAAGGTGAAATTTATTATATCCTGGGTAGTCCTTCTCTTGTTCATCTTATTTGATAAGTGGTTATTATATATTTTAAAAAAATTAAATTTTTAATTCAATATTAATATATTTTGTTAATTTCTTTATTTCCAAATCGAATATGTCTTGACAAGTTCACAACCTTTCCATTCACATGTTCTTCTATTAGTCACATGTTATTTTTCTCTTTATATTTTATTTCCTTTTTTGTGAATGGAAATTTTGGGTGTTGGCTTTTATACACTTCGTCATCATTTGTCTAGGATTGTTGTTTGTTTGTGACCTTTTTTTCTATTTTTTCGCAGTCATTCATATCCTTTTTTCTCTTTTAGTTTTAGGGGTTGTTAAGAGAGTTGGTAGTTACGGCATTTATTTTTTATTTTAAGGGTTGGGTATTTGCAAATTTTACTCTCAGACAACTCTATTTTTTTTTCTCTTACATCCATTCATGTTCATATTCTTCTACTTTTTATTTTTTAGAGTATTTTTTTGGTTTTACTCATTTTGATTTATTTTTTTTTGTGGAATGTGTCCTTTAATGACCTCACCTAATATACCGGCGTTATTTGTTGAGAGGATTCAACATGAAAAACCTCCACCAAAAAAAAAAGTATAACATGTTTTGTCATGACTCAACAATTTCCATAGTGTCTACTGAATTTTCGGATTTTTTTCTAATTGGTTTTTCTTTTATGTACAAAGAAAACCAATGGAGGTGAATGTCTACATTATCTACCATGACGGGATTTCGAAGGAAATTGAAATAGTCTGCAAGAATTTTAAAAAAATTTTCAATAAGAAATTAGGAAGTTGAGATGATGTACATACCAGTAAACAAATAGTATACCTCTCCCTTAATAAAATAAAAACAGTACTTGGGAGTGTCTGTAAATCCAATAACACGTGTTCATAGATTTTTAAGCGTTCTCCAATGTGGACTTGTCAACTGAAAAAAAATAAAAATATTTTTTAAAAAAGCCACGCTTATTATAGCCCCTAAAAATAGTCTTTAAAAAATCCACGACTATTATAGCCCCTAAAAATATTCTTTAAAAATCCACGTCTATTATAGCCACCTAAAAAAATTCTTTACAAAAATCCACACCTTTTATAGGCTCCTAAAAGTATTCTTTAAAAAATCCAACCCTAAAAATGTTCTTTGATAAATCCACGTCTATTATGGCCCCTAAAAATATTACTTAAAAATAAACTCTTCTATTATAGCCCACTAAAAATACATGCTTATGTAGCCCTCTAAAATTATCCTTAAAAAAATCCAACCCTATTATAGCATCCTAAAGATTCTTTAAAAAATCCATCCCAATTAAAGCCCCCTAAAAATACTCTTTAAAAAATCCACGCCTTATATAGGCTGTAATGGGCGTTGATTTTTTTAAGAAATTTTTTAGGTGCTATATAATGGCATGCGGTTTTTAAAGAATATTTTTAGGGGCTATATAAAGGCATGGGTTTTTTTTATAGCGCCTAAAAATATTCTTTGAAAAAATCCACACCTTTATATAGCCCCTAAAAATATTATTTGAAAAAGTCCACGCCTTTATATAGCCTCTAAAAATATTCTTTGAAAAAATCCACGCCTTTATGTAGCCCCTAAAAGTATTCTTTGAAAAAATCCGCGCTTTTATATAGCCCCTAAAAATATCCTTGAAAAAATCTACGCCTTTATATAGCCCCTAAAAATATTCTTTGAAAAAATCAACGCCTTTATATAGCCCCTAAAAATATTCTTTGAAAAAATCCACGCCTTTATATAGCCCCTAAAATATTCTTAAAAAAATATTATAGCCTCTAAAAATATTCATTAAAAAATCCATCTTTATATAGCCCCTAAATATATTCTTTAAAAAATCTAAGCCTATATATAGCCCCCTAAAAATATTCTTTAAAAAATTTAACTCCTATCATAGCCCAATAAATATTCTTTAAAATATATATATACTTATTACAGCTCCTAAAAATATTTTTTAAAAAATCCTCGACTTTGTGTAGCCCTTAAAAATTCCATGAAAAAAATTTAAAAAATCCATGCCTCATTTTCGGGATGATGAAGGTCCTAGCCCTACCCAATCCAATTTTAGGTATTTTGAGTTTCCACCTCATGGTGAAGAATGTAAAAAAGTCGTTCCGACCGAATTTTCCGTAGTTTTTGACTTTTTTTTTTTAGAATACAGTTTACAGTATTTCGAATATTTCAATATCAGCAGTATTTCAATTACTTTGCCTTGAAATATAATATTCGAAAAATGAATACTTATTTAATTACGAAAATGATCTGTTTTTACAATCCGAAAAACAAAACCATACCCAACTCAAGGCTGCTTTACTTTTTCTTTAATTCTAAATAACCCGTGTTTGAAAAAAATGTGTTGTGTTGTTGAAATACAAATTCCGTATTTGTTGCAATTATTTAAATGCAGTTCTTGTTTCGTAATTTGTTTTGTGCCATGCAGTAGTATTGTGTTGGAGGTCAGAATTACGTTTGAAGACTGATGTATAATCATTTGTTTACACTTTCATTGTGGGCTTGCTTCATCATCATAATCGTCGACGTCGCCGTCGAATGCCGCGCGAGTTTATTATGTCAAAATAAACAAAATGATAATTTGTTGTTCTTGTTGCTATCTTCTATTTTTCTGTTATGTATTCTCTTTTTTTGAAAATTCTTGCATATTATTCACCTACGACGATATGGTTATTATTCAAATTACGTTGAATATTATTTAACAATTCTTCTTCTACTTTTTTGTGACGATATATTAATATGGAGTGGTGGCACAGTGTTGCGAAATGATATGAAATAGAATGAAATTCAATTGCAATTAATTTTTATTAATGAAAGGTTGTTTGATATTATAGCCCCCTAAAAACGTTCTTTAAAAAATCTCTATTTATTATAGCTGCCTAAAAGTATTCATTAAAAAATCTCTAGTTATTATAGCCGTCTAAAAATATTCTTTAAAAAATCACCAGTTATTATAGCCAACTAAAAATATTCTTTAAAAAATAGGCGGACAGACACCTAAAAATTGATAGACACCTAGAAATAGGTTCTATCAATTTAAAAAATCCACGCCTTTGATAGACACCTAGAAATAGGTTCTATCAATTTAAAAAATCCACCCCTTTGATAGACACCTAGAAATAGGTTCTATCAATTTAAAAAATCCACGCCTTTGATAGACACCTAGAAATATTCTTTAAAAAATCCACGCCTTTGATAGACACCTAGAAATATTCTTTAAAAAATCCACGCCTTTGATAGACACCTAGAAATATTCTTTAAAAAATCCACGCCTTTGATAGACACCTAGAAATATTCTTTAAAAAATCCACGCCTTTGATAGACACCTAGAAATATTCTTTAAAAAATCCACGCCTTTGAAAGACACCTAAAAATATTCTTTAAAAATCCACGCCTTTGATAGACACCTAGAAATATTCTTTAAAAATCCACGCCTTTGATAGACACCTAGAAATATTCTTTAAAAAATCCACGCCTTTGATAGACACCTAGAAATATTCTTTAAAAAATCCACGCCTTTGATAGACACCTAAAGATATTCTTTAACATATCCACGCCTATTATACCCCTCCTAAAAATATTCTTTAAAAAATCCACGTCTTTGTACAGACCCCTAAAAGTATTTTTTTAAAAATCCACACCTAGAAATATTCTTTAAAAAATCCACGCCTTTGATAGACACCTAAAAATATTCTTTAACATATCCACGCCTATTATACCCCTCCTAAAAATATTCTTTAAAAAATCCACGTCTTTGTACAGACCCCTAAAAGTATTTTTTAAAAAATCCACGCCTTTTATAGTCCCCTAAAAATATACTTTAAAAAAATCACCCTAAAAATTGTTTAAAAAATCTCTAGAAAAATCGTTCATCATCGTTGCTTTTGTCTCTTTGAATCTATTTATATATTTTAATCCAAATCTGGATATTTTATTCGTTAATTTATTTTTATTACCTTTTTTCCGAAAAACCCTCATGCACGCACCCTGTACTGCCCAATATATGGAAATCATTACAAAAGTTCATAACAATAACTCTTTATATGGGTATTCTTCTTCTTCCATACGCTTTATTATTATGTCCCCAACTTGTCATTTCGTTTTTCAAATATAAAACAAAAATATTAACTTTTTTGGATGACGCATAATTATGGGTCTTTAATACTCACATAGCAGACCACATATACATACAAACATTCGATGACTTTTTTTTGTCATTGTTGTCGTCATTGCTGCTGCTGTTTTTGATGGCGTTGGTAGAGCTGGTGCGGTAACACCAAAAAAAAACAACAACAAAAAAGGAAAACGGAAGTTGCACGAACCGAGAGTAACAAAGAACACAAAATATTAAAAAAAAAAAAAACTCCCTCCAAACCACCAGCAACTATCCACGGTCATTCTTCCTAAAAAAATTCCCCATTCAATGACACCAGACATTTGACATGACATTCTTCTCATCCCATTCATTTGACATTTGACATGACATTCTTCTCATCCCACACATTTACTTTTTATTTAATTCTGTTCAACTCTGATTTATGGTAATGTCCAAGCGCACCGCACAGCTATATTTTGTGTGACTACAACAACTTCTCTGCTCTTCTGCGTGACCAACAACTTCTCTGCTCTTCTCACTTTCATTCAGGGTTCTGTTGAAAAAAAAAATATCAGAAAAAAAGCAGAAAACACCTGAATATGTTAATAATGGTAATGTTTGTTGTATTTTTATTATTATTAGTTTTTGTTGTTGTTATTGTTTTTAATATGAAAGGCTGCAGTGCCCCGTCAGCGATGAGGGGGTTAACCATTAACTATTTCATGTCGATTTTGTTTTTTTTTTTCATTTTGTGGCTTAAATACATGACCATAATTATGGCCGGTTATTATTGGTGTTTTATGGATGTTGATGTTTTTAATTTTTTCTTTCTATTTTTGGCCATAACAAGATGAGATTAATGATTGAAATGTTTTTTTTTTTAAATCACTTTCAAAATCTCCAACATAAAAGGGAGTTTCCAATCATATATTTTTTCGAAATGGATTTTGTTTTTGACTTTTTATTTTCTTTTGCTTTTATTTTACTTTCTTCTTTGGCTGGGAATTTATTTCTTAAAATTAAAAATAAAAAAAATATTTTAAGGTCCAACAAAGGCGTGGATTTTTTAAATACAATTTTTTTAGGTCCAACAAAAGCAAAATTAAAAAAAAAAATATTTTTTAAGGTCCAACAAAGGAGTGGATTTAAAAAAATAGTGATCCAACAAAAGCGTGGTTTTTAAGGTTCAATTGAAGCCTGGATTTTGAAGACTAACCTGGATTAAAAAAAATTGGATAACCAACAAAAGCGTGGTTGTTTTCAAAAAATATTTTAAGGCCCAAAAAAAGTTGGATTTAAAAAAATAGTGATGCATTTTCAAAAACCAGTGAACGGAGCAGTATAGTCAGACGGGGCCGACCATATGATACCCTACACAACTACCACGAAAAGCAAACTTTCTGCCGTTCTATATTCTGAGACTGGGCAATATTTCGTGATATTTGCACCCTCTTGATCGATTGTAGGTCAACAGCTCCACTTTCTAAGCCTGGCATATTTTCCAAAATTTTGTTCTTGAAGTGAATTTTTACGCCATTTAATAAAAAATTTGTCACTTTGGGTTTTGGTTGATTTGACCTTCGGAATATTGACCGATCATCATCTAAACAGCCGCTCTAAGTATTTGGTCAGATCCCCTTCACCTTGTAAAATATGTGATGTTTTGCATATAATAATTGCCTCTGGAGCGTCTAGAAAATCTGACAAAATTAAAGTTTTCGGTTCATTGCACCCCCTGAATGAAATCTCAACTTCACCGAAAACTATAGCCGCCGTCCTTGACCATAATCGGAACATCATGTACAACTTCAAAGCGATCAGCGCGAAATTTCCGTCCTCTAATGGAGTAATAGTAATACTATGCACATAGTCACCTTTACCTAATTACGTATAACTACCACATCAGAGTACATACAGCCACATAATTGGTATCAAATTGAAGGTCAACAACTCATCTTGGATATACTATCAACTTCTCGGGTATATGTCCTTCAGAAGCAAGTATATACGCCCCAGAATAAAAATTTTTGCAATTTTTCACACAAAAGTCGGGGTCTATTTGACCCGCTAAATATTGACCGATCTTTATAAAAATAGGCAAGCTTATTCTTTGGCCCGATCCCCTTCTCCATGTAAAATTTCACGATGTTCGGACCATAACTGCGGCCTCTAGAGCGACCAGAAAAACCGACAAAAATTAAGTATTTGGTCCATTTCATCACCTAAATATTAACCGATCTTTATCAAAAACAATAGGGATCTTCATTGAACAGAACCCATCCTACACGCAAAATTTCGTGAAGATTGGTCCATAACTGTGGCCTGTATCGTGTTTACAAATTATAATGGACAGACGGACGGACGGACACACATGTCTAGATCGATTCAGCAAGTCGAGATATGATGATCGGTATACTTAAAGGTGGGTCTAGGAGCAATATTTCGCGGCGTTACAAACTCTTGGGGCAGCACAAAGCTATAATACCCTGACAACATAGTTGTGTAGGGTATAATTACTTACATACTATCTTAGCTGGCTTGTTACAGAACGGTTGTTCCATAAGCCGAGCTTAAACCAGAAAGGAGAGTAGTAAAGTCGGATTGGGCCGACTATATGATATCCTTCACCACTTTGGGTATATTTTAAATATGTATCCTAAAAACAAAGCTATAATACCCTGACAAACATTGACATGAAATTGAAGGAACATTGACATGAAATTGAACGAACTTCAATATCTAAACCGATTAACATCAATCGCTACACATGTCATTCTGCAACCTATGCAACATGAATAAGTCAAAATTATATATGGAAGCTATGTTATATCTATATCTGAACCGATTTCAAGGAAACTTACCAGCGATTAATTTATATTAACTTCAGTACGTTGTGTCAATCGGCCTAGCTATGGATCTTTAGGGCACCATTTACTTTTTACATTTAAATCGGACGATAATATATCTCTGAACCGATTTTCACGAAATTTAGCACACATCATTCTATACTTAATTCAGTACGCTATAACAAAATCGAAAGATATATGGGGACTTTGGTGCACCTTTTACTTAATATCGGGCGAAACTATATATGACAGCTATATCTAAATCTGAACCGATTTTCAGGAAACTTAGCAAACATCATTCTAGACTTAATTTAGTACATTATGCCAAAATTCGTGCAAATCTAATGATTTTCAGGGACTTTGGTACACTATTTACCTAAAATCGGGCGAAACTATATATGGGAGGTATATCTAAATCTGAACCGATTTTCACGAAACTTAGCAAACATCATTCTAGACTTAATTTAGTACGCTGTGCCAGAATTCGTGCAAATCTAATGATTTTCAGGGACTTTGGTGCACCGTTTACATAAAATCGGACGAAACTATATATGGGTGCTATATCTAAATCTGTACCGATATTCAGGAAACTTAACACCCGTCATTTTAAACATAATTCAGTTCGCTATACCAAAATTCGTGCAAATTGAATGATTTTCAGGGACTTCGGTGCACCATTTACATAAAATCGGACGAACATATATATGGAAGCTATATCTAAATCTGAACCGATTTTCTCCAATTTCAATTGGGTTCGTCCTTGGGCCAAATAAGTGACTTGTGCCAAATTTTATCAAAATCGGATTATAAATGCGACCAGTACTTTGTTTACAATTTAACATGGACAAACGGACATGCATAAATCCACTCAGAATGTGATTCTATGCATATTCTCAAAAGGAGCAATGGGTCTATATCATTTCCTTTTACCTGTTACAAACATATGCACAAAGACATAATACCTTTTACCACAGTGTGGTGAAGGGTATAAAAAGATTTCCAAGCGCGTCGGTCTTGTGCGCATCTCCTCCAATTTGAAAGACCACGTTCCAAGATGTTGTTTTCTACTTGGTCTTTCCCCTTCTACGGGAACCATCAGTAGGCTCGCTTTTATATGCCTTTTGAGCTGGGGCTGCTAACTACCATGTTTCAATCAATCAATCAATCGAAGTCAATCAACCTCATGTCGTTGTCGGATGTTTCTTCGTGAAGGCTGAATTTTCCGACGGTGGAGCCAAAGATATTTTCCCTTCCGATTTTTGCATTAAAATCTCCTAACAAGATTTTAATGTAATGGCCAGGGCAGCGAACATATGCTGTTTCTAGGCGCTCATAAAATATGTCTTTGATTTGCTCATCTTTGTCTTCGGTCGGAGCTTACTTACTTACTTAGCTGGCTTGTTATAGAACGGTTGTTCCATAAGCCTAGCTTAAACAAGATTTCCAAGCGCGTCGGTCTTGTGCGCAAGTCCTCCATTTTGGAAGACCACGTTCCAAGATGTTGTTTTCTACTTGGTCTTTCAATCTAATTCGTGGCCTTCCCCTTCTACGGGAACCATCATTAGGCTCGTTTTTATATGCCTTTTGAGCTGGGGCATCATTCATCCGCACAACGCCTAGCCACCGTATTCGCTGCAGTTCAATACGACTGACTATGTCGATGTCCGCGTATAAATTGTAAAGCTCGTGGTTCATTCGACGCCGATATTCACCGTCGACGCAGATCGGCCCGTAGATCTTTCGGAGAATTTTTTAAACACCCCAACAGCTGTCTCATCTGCTTGCGCAAGTACCCATGCTTCAGATCCATATAACAGCACGGGTAGTATCAGCGTCTTATAAAGTGTGAGTTTGGTCTGGCGGGACGTGGCCTTGTTTCTAAACTGCTTACTTAGACCATAATAGTATCTGTTGGCCATCACAATCCTTCTCCGAATTTCAAAACTGATGTCATTCGTTTTATTTATGGCGGTACCAAGGTATATAAAATCTTTAACTACCTCGAAGCTGTAGTTCTCAAGTTCCACAGTTGGTCCGAGTCTACTGGACGTCTTGCGCGTTGATACCATCATCTTGGTCTTCTCGCCGTTTACTGCCAAACCCAATTTGGCAGACTCCTTCTCAATTTGTTCAAAGGTGACTTTTACCACTCGCAATGATCGACCCATTATATCGATGTGACATTTGTTGTTTGGTGTACATAGTGCCATACCTGTTCACATTTGCGTCTCATATGAACTTTTCCAGCAGCACGTTAAAAAGATACCTCGACAAAGTGTCAACTTGTCTGAATCCTCATTCGGTATTGAGGGGCTCCGATAGATTCTTTCCGACGTTAACTGCTGACCTTGTGCCACTTAAAGTTATCCTGCATAGCCGTATTAATTTTGCAGGAATGTTGAACGTAGACATGACTTTAAACACCTCTGAGCGGATAGGGCTGTCGAATGCGGCTTTATAGTCGACGAATATGTGGTATGTGTCGATGTGTTTTTCGTGGGTCTTTTCCAGGATTTGGCGCAGAGTGAATATCTGGTCAATGGTGGATTTGCCAGGGCTGAAGCCGCATTGGTATGGTCCAATAATATCATTGACCATTGGCTTCAATCGTTCACAGAGGACACTGGATAGCACTTTATATGCGATGGGAAGAAGGCTAATTCATCTATAGTTGGTACATATCGTCTTGTTTCCTTTTTGTGCACGGGAAACAGGATGCTGAGGTTCCAATCATTGGGCATGGATTCCTCTAACCAAATTGTACTATTTGATACCAGAAGCTTTTCAAAATGCTCCTTCCAGGTCCTCAACACGCTGTATCTGTCACCAGGTTTCCTTCTTCATCTCAGTAGCATTACGACACTCCTGTTGGTACTCAAGTGTTGCTTTGATCAGGAGAAATCCAGGTATCCTTGTGTATATCGAGATGCTTGAATCTGGTGCTTGTAACTACCATGTTTTTTGCTGCCGCGAAGTCAATCAACCTCATGCCGTTGTCAGATGTTTCTTCATGGAGACTGAATTTTCCGACGATGGGGCCAAAGATATTTCCCTTCCGATTTTTGCATTAAAATCTCCTAGCAGAATTTTAATGTCATGGCCAGGGCAGCGATTTTTTTATCAAAGTCGTTAAATCCTCGCTTGTGTCTTTAAACCTCTAACGGTATTTCCAATAAAGATTTGTCAGCATTTCTTGGACCCCATCGCATTTGACTCTACCCACCTCCCCTTCATCCACACCGTAAAATTAACTATGGCCATGCTTTGGTTCATTAGCACCTCGACATTTTTGTTAACACATTTGATGCCGCCGGTTGTGTTTGTTATTACCCAGTTAACAATAGACGAATAAAAATACAGTTATATTTTAACAATGAAAAACAAAAACGAAAGAAAAGCAGTCACTCACTCACGTCAATGGAAAATGACAAACCGACAAACCAAGCCAGACATACTTCGCGTACACTCAGAGCCGGAGCAGAGTCGGCAAGCAATAGACATTGTATTTATTTGTCAAACGTAAAACCTTTCTATGCATAAATTATCGGAATTATGAAGCTGTTAAGAGTTTGGGAGACCCATCATAGGGGGTCTCCCCCCTCCCACTCTAATACAGGGTACTGTGGTGATGATGACGATGTTTTGTGTTTCACCAAAACTAAAGTCGTGACTTTTTTTCACAATACTCTCTAACGTACACACTCACTCACAACAACAACAACGAGATGTTGGGAGTTCATTGAACGATAAAAATGCAAAATGCAACTTTCAATACAAAAATGATATAAAAAAATATTGAAAAAACATTTTTTTGAAAATGAAAACGACTTTTAAAAAACAACGTCAAAAACCAGTCAAACAGAAAAAAAACAGCAGCGGAGAAGACAATTATTTGCGGCAAAAAAAATATCGGACAGACAGACACACACGTAAATTGGCGTAATGAAGTTATGCTCGTGATACCTATATTAACAGTGGGGAGATTTTGTTAAATATATTTAAAATATTTTCAGCCTTTGAAAAAATATTTTTTCAAAGGCTTCAAAGGGTGTGGATTTTTTAAAGAATATTTTTTCAGGGACTACCATAGGCGTGGATTTTTTAAAGAATATTTTTTCAAGGCTTCCCAAGGCGTGGATTTTTTAAAGAATATTTTTTCAAGGCTTCCCAAGGCGTGGATTTTTTAAAGAATATTTTTTCAAGGCTTCCCAAGGCGTGGATTTTTTAAAGAATATTTTTTCAAGGCTTCCCAAGGCGTGGATTTTTGAAAGAATATTTTTTCAAGGCTTCCCAAGGCGTGGATTTTTTAAAGAATATTTTTTCAAGGCTTCCCAAGGCGTGGATTTTTTAAAGAATATTTTTTCAAGGCTTCCCAAGGCGTGGATTTTTTAAAGAATATTTTTTCAAGGCTTCCCAAGGCGTGGATTTTTTAAAGAATATTTTTTCAAGGCTTCCCAAGGCGTGGATTTTTTAAAGAATATTTTTTCAAGGCTTCCCAAGGCGTGGATTTTTTAAAGAATATTTTTTCAAGGCTTCCCAAGGCGTGGATTTTTTAAAGAATATTTTTTCAAGGCTTCCCAAGGCGTGGATTTTTTAAAGAATATTTTTTCAAGGCTTCCCAAGGCGTGGATTTTTTAAAGAATATTTTTTCAAGGCTTCCCAAGGCGTGGATTTTTTAAAGAATATTTTTTCAAGGCTTCCCAAGGCGTGGATTTTTTAAAGAATATTTTTTCAAGGCTTCCCAAGGCGTGGATTTTTTAAAGAATATTTTTTCAAGGCTTCCCAAGGCGTGGATTTTTTAAAGAATATTTTTTCAAGGCTTCCCAAGGCGTGGATTTTTAAAGAAACTTTTTCAAGGCTTCCCAAGGCGTGGATTTTTTAAAGAAACTTTTTCAAGGCCTCCCAAGGCGTGGATTTTTTAAAGTATGTTTTTTCAAGGCTTCACAAGGCGTGGATTTTTTAAAGTATGTTTTTTCAAGGCTTCCCAAGGCTTGGATTTTTTAAAGTATGTTTTTTCAAGGCTTCCCAAGGCGTGGATTTTTTAAAGTATGTTTTTTCAAGGCTTCCCAAGGCGTGGATTTTTTAAAGTATGTTTTTTCAAGGCTTCCCAAGGCGTGGATTTTTTAAAGTATGTTTTTTCAAGGAATTTTTTTCAAGAATATTTTTTCAAGGCTTCCCAAGGCGTGGATTTTTTTAAGAATATTTTTTCAACGCTTCCCAAGGCGTGGATTTTTAAAAGAATATTTTTTCAACGCTTCCCAAGGCGTGGATTTTTTAAAGAATATTTTTTCAAGGCTTCCAAGGCGTGGATTTTTTAAAGAATATTTTTTCAAAACTTCCAAAGGCGTGGATTTTTAAAAATAATGTTTTTTCAAAACTTCCAAAGGCGTGGATTTTTTAAAATAATATTTTTTCAAAACTTCCAAAGGCGTGGATTTTTTAAAATAATATTTTTTCAAAACTTCCAAAGGCGTGGATTTTTTAAAATAATATTTTTTCAAAACTTCCAAAGGCGTGGATTTTTTAAAATAATATTTTTTCAAAACTTCCAAGAGCGTGGATTTTTTAAAATAATATTTTTTCAAAACTTCCAAGAGCATGGATTTTTTAAAATAATATTTTTATAATAATATTTTTTAGGGCTTGGATTTTTTAAAGAATATTTTTTCAGGGCTTGGAGTTTTTAAAGAATATTTTTTCAGGGCTTGGATTTTTTAAAGAATATTTTTTCAGGGCTTGGATTTTTTAAAGAATATTTTTTCAGGGCTTGGATTTGTTTAATAATATTTTTTCAAGGCTTCCCAAGGCATGGATTTTTTAAATATTATTTTTTTTTTCCCATTTTTCCCAAAATTCGCCTCTACTGTGCCGACATATACTTAGTCATGCGACGATACCCAACAACAACAAAGTTTGAAATGAAAAAAAAACGCTGACGTTGATGATGATGATGATGAAAAAGTGGGCCAAAGAGATTAAATTTATGTACAAATACTGGGGCTACATAAGCTCAGACCGACACTCACACAAACATAATTATCGTTATATATACAGTATACCAACAGCATACCTACCTTTTGGGAGGAGGTTAGATATCTACCTACTGGCTGGCTGACTGGCTGGGAAGGCTATTATTACTCACACGGTTAACCCAAAGATCATGTTTCAGTCACAAAAACCCTCCGAACAAAAAAAAAAAAACAAAAAACAAATTTGTTTGTTACTCCAAGCGGTTCATTGTTTTGCGGTGCGGTATGGTCTGGTTTGATTTGATTTGGATGTGTGTTTTGTGTACGTGCTGCCAAACTCCACGATGTTATTGTTGTATTTTCCACCGAATTTGGTGTAAAACGATTTTCTTATTTATGTTGTCGGCAGCGGTATTTTGTAGCTTTTGTGTGTGTGTGTTCGTTCGACTTAACAACAAAATTTGGAAAAATTGCTTGGTATTTTTCTTTTTTTCCCCTCTTCTTTTTTATCCTCTTTTGTAGTTTGTCTTCTTTTTTTGGGGAGTTAATTTTTTTCTGGGGGTTTCTTCGTTATTTTGGCAATTGACCAAAAGTACCCGACAGAAAACTATAACAACCAACAACCTTATTTTAATATTGCTGAACACACACACACACATTATGTGCGCAATTTGGTGTTACGACGACGTAACCACCATGGTAACCAAGGAGAACCTATAACAACATCAACAACTACAGCATTTTTGGCATTTACATTTTATTGACATTTAAGCGTTTCACCTGGCTGAACCTTAAGGCTGGGTTGCTGCTGCATTTAAACCCGGCTGCTGTTGCTGTGCTCGCCTTGCCTCAACAATAACAACAAATTATAGTATTTTTTTTTATTTGGCCGTCTGAAACAATGGGGATTTCTTTTGCGAATTGTTTCTTTTGTATTGAATTAACAATGATGTGACGAGCGTAATAAAAACAACTAAAAGGGACCTAGCTAACGAATAATTCCAACAATAGCCTCTAACTGTGATGCTATTACGAAAGAGGATTTTCTTTCCCCGAAAAAAAAATAATTTTTTTTATACTATCATTGGCGTGGATTTTTTAAACCTATTTTTTCACTTACTTCCATAGGCGTGCATTTTTTAAAAATATTTTTTCACTACCACAGGCGTGGTTTTTTTAAATATTTTTTGCTACCATAGGCGTGGACTTTTTAAAAATATTTTTTCACTACCACAGGCGTGAATTTTTTAAAATATTTTTTTACTACCATAGGCGTGGATTTTTTAAAAATATTTTTTCACTACCATAGGCGTGGATTTTTTTAAAATATTTTTTTACTACCATAGGCGTGGATTTTTTTAAAATATTTCTTTGCTACCAAAGGCGTGGATTTTTTTAAAATATTTTTTTTACCATAGGCGTGGATTTTTTTAAAATATTTTTTAACTACCATAGGCGTGGATTTTTTTAAAATATTTTTTAACTACCATAGGCGTGGATTTTTTTAAAATATTTTTTAACTACCATAGGCGTGGATTTTTTTAAAATATTTTTTAACTACCATAGGCGTGGATATTTTTTAAAATATTTTTTACTAGGCAACAAAGGCGTATTTTTTTAAATAAACATAGGCGTGGATTTTTTTAAAATATTTTTTCAACATAGGCGTGGATTTTTTTATATACTTTTTCAACATAGGCGTGGATTTTTTTAAATATCAGGCGTGGAAAAATATTTTTTTTACCAAAAAGATTTTTTTTTAATATTTTTTTTGCTACCATAGGCGTGGATTTTTTTTTTAAATATTTTTTTTACTACAAAAATATTTTTTAAAAATCCATGATTAGGAAAGACCTTGAAAAAATATTTTTGAAAAAAAATCTACGATTATGGAAGACCTTGAAAAAAATTATTTTTGAAAAAAATTGCGCTTTTTGAAACCCCTGAATATTTTTATACCCTCCACCATACTCCATACTATGGTATATTAATTTTATATTAATTTTGTCATTCATTTCCGACCCTATAAAAAGTATATATATTCTTGATCAGGGTAAAATTCTAAGACGATCTAGCCATGTCCGTACTTCCATCTGAATTCGCTGAAATTTGAAGGCATTGAGATAGGGTGATGGAATTTTGCATAGGTTTGTCTTTTGTCTGCAGGCAGGTCAAGTTTGAAAATGGGATATATCGGTTCACGTTTAGGCATAGCTCCCATATAACGGTACACCCCAATTTTCGGTATTTTGCGATTCTTGTGCGCGTTTTTCAACCGAATTCGCTGAATGGCTGAAATTTGTTACATTGGGTTCCTATTGGGTACTAAATGTCTCCACAAAAAAATTATCCATATAGGTCCACTTTTTCTGGTAGCCCCCATATAACGGAGTTTTCAGTATTTTGGGAGTTTTGATCGTATTTTTCCACCGAATTGGCTGTAATTTAGTTCCTAATAATTCTTAATAGGTACCTAATCTGTCCACAAAAAATTATAAATATAGATCCGTTTTTTTCGGATAGCCCCCATATAAGGGTACCCCCAATTTTCGGTATTTTGGGTTTCTTGAGCGCGTTTTTCTACCGAATTCGCTGCAATATTGTATTTAGTTTTGTTGGGTTTGGTTCTAAGACCTTATGGTAATCATATCACCTGCGGAGATATCGGATCGAGATAAAAGCTAGAACGTAAGATTCCATAATGAACTATATATATGAACTATAACCCGCATTTAGGCCTAGCCCCTGTGTGGGAGGTACCAGAAGGAGGGGACCTATATTCCCCATCTTCAAACTTGAACTAATAAGATGGACAAAGTTTGGATGGAATCAAAATTTTCTGAAAAAAAATTTGTTCCAAAGAAACATTGGGTCTAGAACCAATATTTCCATGAGGCACATTTTCACCGTGTCAAAGTGTATACACCCTCATCAGCCATAAGGCTGAGGGTATAATTATCTATTAAAATTTTCTGAAATTTGTATTATGGTTTACATAATCGATTTGTATAAATGTCAGTATAGGTCCACTTTTTGATATTTTCCCTATATTTTCATTTCAAGCACCTGTCGGTATATCTATGGTGGAGGGTATCCAAAGTTCGGCCCGACCCACGCTTTTTCACTTGTTAAAAATTCTAATTAGACGAGTAAATATCGAAGTCCTCAAAAAAATATTCATTGGTATCCACACATTATCATAGTCTCTAAAAAATATCACGAAATCCCTGAAAAAATATTATTTACAAATTCCTCGCCTGTGGGTTTCTTTTGGCCCTTGAAAAATATTTTCTAAAAAATACTTTCTGTATTGGAAAAATATATTTTTTTAAATCCATGGTTATCTGAAAAAGTATTCTGCATATAAAAATAAAAAATTTTTTCCACGCTTGTCAAAGAGCCTGAAAATATATTTTTTAAAACAATCCACGCATATGAATGAGCCTGAAAATATAGTACACAAAAATCGCCAAAGAGCCTATTTTTTTAAATCCACGCATATATTGGTCCCTGAAAAAAAAAAATATTTTTTAAAAAGCCACGCATCTGTTAACCCCTTAAAAATATTCTTTAAAAAATCCAGGCTTATCGAAGTTCCTGAAAAAATATTCTTTAAATATAGACGCTTCTGTTCGACTTATATTCTAAACATTCCACAAGTTTGGTATCCATAGAAAAATATTCTGTAAAAAATCCACACCTATCGAAGTCCCTGAAAAATACTACTTGAGAATTCTTCACTTATTATGCTCACTGATAAATAAATTTTAATACAAATTCCCGTTTGAGTTGTTCCCTGAAAAATTATTTTGGTAAAAAAAATATATTTTTTTACAAAATTTCACGCTTTTATCTCTTCTTAACAAAAAACAATTCAAGTCCAAGTCTATTTTTTCTTTTACCTCCATTTAATACTCAAATGATTATAGGTAATTATTTGTGATCTTTATACCCCATATACCCATAAAAAGTTTACCATTTATTTATTCAATTGTAAAACAGAGAGCTTTTTTTTTGTAAATGTACGTGTATATACAACGTTATGTTTCAACTATACAGCTGTATAATATTTATTATTTTACCGACACCTTATTTATTTGTGTTCTTCTTCTTGTTTTTTGAATACACTATTTTTTCCTTTTCATTTTATTTTAGATATTTTTTCTACTAAAAACAAATTGTTTGTATAAACCGCTGTTGACCCAGTCAAATCAATTAAGCCACGAACATACATACGTAGACATACACACACATCCGAAAGAACTACACAGATGACTAAGTTCTACTGCAGTAGTGTACTTCACAGCACTACATGACTGGACTGGACCCAATCCAAGTTTTGTTGTTGTTTTTTTTTTTTTCAAATAAATTGGATACATTGTGGAGATGGCAACAAAGAAGGAAATGTTAAAAGTCACGAATGATTGTTTTTAACAGCTGTTATTAACAGTAGTTGTGTGTGTTAACAGCATTTTGCTCTTACCTGTAATATAAGAGAGAAAACTATTTGTTTTTATTTTGAAGCTTTCTTTAGCTCTGTTAAATTTGTTACATTTCATGCGCCACAGGGTGACCCAAAAACAAAAATAACAGCGTTGAACAGCGTTGATCAAACGACATATGACAATTAAATAAATTTCTAACCATTATCGCTAGTACACAATAAAATAAAACTCGGGAAAGGCTGAACTGATTTATCTTAGTCTTGAAATGTTCGTGGAGGTCTATGGATAGTTTAAAAGGTGAGAAAAAAAATCGAAAATCGCGAAAATATTGCAAAAAAATGTGCAACATATTTGCATTTCCACGAATTTAGTATCGAGCTATTTTGATACCACCACGTCGTATCTGTTATTTTGAGGTATTTTGGGCGAAAATTGTTAGCGTATCATTCCTTTAAGCCTACATTTCCCAATTATTGAAATTTTTCGAAATATTTAACTTTTTTAACTGGATTGACATTGTATTGAAAATATATCATCGAATGAACACGCGATAATTGTGTGTACACGTTTTCCATAGAATGCACGTACATATTGGGTCTTATGCTAGGATAGAAAATCAGAAGACATTCTGAATTCAGGGTATTCGGATCCTAAGATCCATGCCCTTGATTAATTTGTTTAAAAATAATAAAAATAAAAGTACCTGAAATTTTTATATGCCATGGGAAATATAAAATCAGGTGGTTGCCTGATCGTTTTTCAATATCTTTGATCTTATAAACAGAACACCTCGCATATATCCGATATCCAAATGTGTATCACAGAGAAAACTTATATACGAGAACCAGCAATATTAGAAAAATTAATTTGAAGGTTGGAAAATGGGGGTAAGAACTTCAACATACCGAAAATTGAACGGCAAATAATTATGGCGTCTGCATAATTTCTGGGATGATATTTTTTATCCAATGTCTTTATAATACCGAAAATGGGGCGAGACCTGCATGTATTGCTATATCAAAACTTGGATCTAAATCGATAATTTTTCGCAAAAATGTGTCTCACGCCCAATATTTTGTTAGGAAGATTTGACACCATATGATAAATTATGGGGGAAACAATCATATGGGTGCTACCAGGAAACTTGGACCAATATTGATAATTCTTTGTAAGAAGATTTTGTACTCACTGATCATCTAATCATCTAATTACAGCCAATTTGGTTGAAACACTTGAATAAACCTCCCAAAAAAACAGAAGAGTGGACTAATATTGATATTGATTTTAAGTAGGATTCATGCTACCAAATAAAACAACCAATTACATCTGATTAGATTGAAAAACGTTCCCAAATCACCAAAAATGTGGAGTACCATTATATGGTGACTTTTCGGATGCTTGCGCAAATTTTTTGAGAATATTTTCTACTCGAAATATAAAATTACAATCAAACACCGAATATTAAGGGATTACCCGAACTAATATTGACATTTTTCAATACCAAATATCCTAGGAGTAGTAACAATGTATGTGCAAATTTCAGAGCACTATATCAAATCGTGGAGGGTAGAAAAAACTATCTTAATATTGGGATATCGTTATGTGAATTATACATCAACAATATTGCTATGCAAGACAACGTTAGCCGGGCCCGCTAGTTCAAAATAAAAACTTGGAAAGAGTTATATAATTTTTTTTTTTTGCAAAAATTATTCTTATTTTTTGTGTACTAGCGATAGTGGTTAGAAATTTATTATATTTCGTGGTGGTCAACCAATAATCACTTCTTCGAAAAAATAACACGTTTCAGAAGCTTTTTCTATACGTCACTTAAGTTTGCGTCATTCCCAATCGATCTAGTTCAAATGAACTATTTCGCAAGAGGAATCATTGATCCGGTTCTTTCGTTCATTTAATTCCTTTTGTCTCGGCCCTCGGCCCTTTTTTAATCGGTCGTTATTTCACTGGAATGGCAACATTATACAGCGAATATGTATACTGCGAAAAAGTTTGGGTGAAAATTACGATCACAGATTGGAGTTGATGCTCTTCGGACACCGAACTTCAAAATTCGGCAGTTAATTTGTAGAATTTGCCGATGTTGTTCGGTACGATGGACATTTTTAGTAGACAGTGGATTTAGGCGATTTTCGATAGATGCATTTCAACGGAATCCTATACAGGACGAAATATATAATACAAGGACCTAGGACCTTTTTTTCATTTCAATATGATTAAAAAACAAATTGAGGCTTCACCAACAATCAAGGTAATCCGAGTGTATGCCTATAACTGATTTTATTTTCCAGTGATTCATCCAAATTTCCCATAATAAAACTTTCCAGTGGCACACCTCGAACTAGCGTTGGGTCTTCTCAGATTTTAATAACAAGCTTTTTTGAGAATTAACTATTTTAAAATGCTCTTACATTTTTCGCGAAGAGCTTTTTAAGAGTAATTATTTAAAAACTTACTTAAGAGAAACTCTCTTTCTTAATTTTGAAAAAAAGATTGTATTCTCTTAAAATGAACTCTAAACTTTTGATGACAATCATTTACGCAAGTTACTTTAACTTGATCGGCGAGAAACCAACCTCCAACTACAACGCTATGACCACAATAAATTGTTACGACGTCAAAAGCGTCGATGTCTACGACAACGCTAGGCAATAGCCGCAACAATAATAACAACGCCAACAATTTAACATTCGTATGCTATTATTTTTCATTGCGATCTTCAGCCACTAACACTAAACAGCGAAACTAATACCGTTTTCATTCGAACATTGAACGTTCGGAGGCATTATCTACTCGCTCCTCTTCCTTCCCCTCTTCTCCAACCATCCATCCATTCATTTGTTTATTGCAAATCTTGTTTATAGTTGTTGTTGTTTTTGTTACTGCAGCAGCAGCAGCTGTTTGACAACGTTTTTATTGTTGTTGCTGCTGCTGCTTCAAATGCACTTTATTGTAATTATTCTGATTGGTGTTGTTGTTGTTTTTGTTGTTAAGATAATAATATAATGTAATTGTGTAATAATTGTTTATTACAAAATTCCCTTGTCTTTTAATGTCTTCCTGCTCACCCTTTGTACAGTTCGCGGTGCACCGCGGTTGGTGGGCAAGAACTTTGTTATTTTGCATTATTTGTTAGGTTTGCTTCGAGTAGATTATGATACATTTATTAATTGTGTTGTTGTTTTAATTTTTAATTTTAATTGTGACTGACTGATCATCAACGCCCAGACGAAACGGCTAAAGCTAGAAACTTGAAATGTGGCATGTATGTAGGTCGGGTTTAGTGGGGAGGCGTGTGATAAGGCGGGGTTTTTGGAAATTCGTACTAAAAGGTATTAAAAAGTACTAAAAATTTTATTACGCGGGAACGGTTACATGTAGAACTCAGAAATTTGGTATGCAGCTTTTCCTACTATAAGCGAAGTGGTATGTGTGAAAAAAAAAAATTGGAATTTAGTACTAACCAGTGAGCGGAGCAGTATAGTCGGACGGGGCCGACCATACGATACCCTACACAACTACCACGGAACTCAAATTTTCTGCGGATGTATATTCCGAGCCTGGACAATATTTCGTGATATTTGCACCCTCTTGCCCGATTAGAGGTAAACAGCACCTCTTCCTCAAACTGACATATTTTCCGAATATTACGAGTATTCAATACAGCTATTGTCCAGATTCCCTTCACCGTGGGTTGCATTGTGATGCAACCCACGGTCATTTGTGGTCTATAGATCGACTCGAAAATAACACAAAAAAATAAGTTTTCGGTCCACTTCATTCCAAAATTATTATCAGATCATCACCGAAAATGATAGGCGTTGCTCTTGACCATACCCGGAACCTCATGGAACATTTCAAAGCGATCAGCGTTATAGTTCCGCTCTGGGTTACTAAATAATATACGAATACGGAGATACCTGTAAATATTTAGTTGTAACTCCCACATCCGAGCACATACAACAATATAATTGGTATTAATTTAAAGGTCAACCACTCCTCTTGGATATAATATAAACTTCTCGGGTCTATGTCCTTCAGGGGTAAATATATACGCTATGTTATACAAATTTTGTAATTTTTCACACAAAAGTCAGGGTCCATTTGACCCGCTAAATATTGACCGATCTTTATCAAAACAGGCATGCTTATTCTTTGGCCCGATCCCCTTCTCCATGCAAAATTTCACGAAGTTCGGGCCATTATTACGGCCTCTGGAGCGACCAGAAAAACCGAAAAAATTAGTATTTGGTCCATTTCATCCCCGAAATAATAACCGATCTTTCCCAAAAACAATAGGGGTCTTCATTGGCCAGAACCCATCCTATATGCAAAATTTCGTGAAAATTGATCCATAACTGTGGCCTGTATCGTGTTTACAAATTATAATGGACGGACGGACACACATGTCTAGATCGACTCAGCTAGTCGAGATATGACGATCGGTATACTTAAAGGTGGTTCTGGGACCAATATTTCGCGGCGTTACAAAAACTTGGGGCTGCACAAAGCTATAATACCCTGACAACATAGTTGTGTAGGGTATAAAAAGTACTAAATATTATATTTGAATGTAATCGGTAGATATATTTTGTATGTAGCTGAACATTCTAAAACAAGAGCGACGTGCGAAAATATTTGTTGAAAATTAGTGAGCGAAAAAGCAGTATTACGCCAGAACGGGGCCGACCATGAAATTTGTTATACCCTTTGTCAACAACTACCACGAACTCTAACTTTCTGAGGATGTTTATTCCGAGTCTGAGTAATATTTCGTGACAACATAGTTGTGTAGGGTATAATTAGTACTAAAATGGTACTAAAAAGTTCTAAAACTGTATTACGCCGGAACGTTTGGAAGTAGAACTCTGAAATTTTTTTATACAGCTTTGTCAATAACAATCCAAGGGGCATGTGTGAACAAAATTTGAATTTAGTACTAAGAGGTACTAAAAAGTACTAAATATTATATTTGAATGGAACTAGTAGAGATACATATCTGAAAATTGATATGTAGCTTAAGCTATTACAAATAGAATGTTGTACAAAAATATATTTTTGACATTAGTACTAAAATGGTACTAAAAAGTAATACATATTATATTACAATGGAACAGATACGGGTACTAAAACTATATTGCACCGGAACGTTTGGAAGTAGAACTCTGAAATTTGTTATACAGCTTTGTCAATAACAATCCAAGCGGCATGTGTGAACAAAATTTTAATTTAGTACTAAGAAGTACTAAAAAGTACTACATATTATATTACAGTGGAACAGTTATGGGTATATATCTGAAACTAGGTATTTAACTCAAGCTATTACAAATATAACGATGGGCAAAAATATTTTCTGGAAATTAGTACTAAAATGTACTAAACAGTTTTTAATATTGTATTACAATACAACCGATAGATATAGAAATCGGGAACGTTGTATATAAATTTTACTATTACAAATTAGTACTAAAGTGGTGATAAAAAGTTCTAAATAAAAATTTCAATGGAACCTTTAGAACAGAAATCTGAAATGTGGTACGTTGATTTAACTATTACAAATACTTCGCTATGGATACTTTTTTTGAAATTAGTACTAAAATGGTACTAAATATTAAATGGCAACAAGCGGTATAGATTAAAATCTTCAACGTAGTATGTTGCTTAGTTATTTCACATATAATTATATACATATATATTTTTTGAAATAAGTACTAAATTCTGTACCATAGTGAATGGTAGAAAATAGAAATTTACTAAATATTTGTACTAAGAATGGGAAAAGTTTGTACTCAAACAAAATAGTGTAGTGATGATGTTTCTTATTAAATGGGTTCTAAAAGGCCTGTAAACTCCTAAATATTTTGCATTTGTATTGAAGGATCAGAAGTGGCAGAGTTTGGAATTCGTGTATGTGGCTTCGAAAATAAAAGTATAATTACTCCCAGCGCCATCAACAAGTCAAATGGATAGAAATTGGCATTATCTAATATAAAAAGTCTATATATAATTGTGATATAAGTGACTGACTGATCATCAGCGACCAAACGAATCTTGATATTTTGCATGTAAGTTAGTGTTAGTGCATAGGCGTGCGATAAGGCTGGGTTTGTTGGGAATTTGCATTAAATGTTAAAAAAAACTACGGTGTAGGAACGACAAAAAGTTTAATCCTGAAATTCGTTATGTAGCTTTGTCTATTATAAACAAAATAGAATACGCAAAAAAAAGGTAGAACGGATAAAGATAGGAACCTGTTATTAAATACTTATCTTGAACTATGACGATAAACATTTATACACAAATATTTTCCAGAAATAATTTCTAAAAGTACAACACATTGTATTGTACAGGGTGTTAAAAATGGAAGTGAACAAATTCGGTACATTTTAAAGTTTTTCTTTGGCAAAGGCGAAAATGCCAAGCCAAGCGGTTATGGTTCCAATGCTGTAACAGCCAATTATGTGAAATTTTGGTATCGTATATTCCGTTCAGGATTTTTTTATGTTAAAGATGCACCTTGCACAGGATCGCACAGGAGCTAAAAATCGAGCATAAAACTTATATTTTACCCAATCTAAAATAACATAATATATTTGTATCAGAACCTAAATGGACTTAAGTCACTTGCAAAATAAACGACTCATATGTAGGTTAGGATAAGGAAGGTGGACATTTTTCACTGATATTGTCACTAAACAAGGGCTAACTATAATTTCTCAAAATAAATTTTATATAGAATTTTTGTTGCACCCATGCTTCATAATATGAATTGTCATTTTTTTCAAATATTAATTGTTAAAACTTCTACAATTTTTTCATTCATTAATAACCCCAACTGGGTTCTCGATGTCATATCAACGCTTCGTGTTTACATTACCTTGAGTTTTTCGGCAATCGATGTCGTCGGCAGCATTTCAGCCAAAATCTCAGAATACATTTTGTTGTTTTCTTGGTGATTGTTGTTTACCAATTCATATTCTTCTTCTTTTCTGTTTTGTGAAGAATAACAAAACTATAAAATTACACAAATTTTTGTTAATCATTTCCTCAATTAAGTTGTTGTTTTTGATTTTTTTATGAATGGTAATCAGGGCAATAATATTCTTATACCCTACACAACTATGTTGTCAAGGTATTATAGCTTTGTCCAGCCCCAAAAATTTGTAACGCCGCGAAACATTGGTCCTAGATACACCTTTAAGTATACCTATCGTCATATCTCGACGAGCTGAGTCGATCTGGACATGTGTGTCCGTCCGTCCGTCTGTCCATTATAATTTGTAAACACGATACAGGCCACAGTTATGGACCAATCTTCACGAAATTTTGCATGTAGGATGGGTTCTGCCCAATGAAGTCCCGTATTCTTTTTGGAAAAGATCGGTTAATATTTAGTTAATGAAATGGACCAAAAACTTTATTTTTGTCTGATTTTCTGGTCGCTCCAGAATGGTTCAAACATCGCGTATTTTTGCATGCAGAAGGGGATCGGGCCAAAGAATAAGCATGCCTGTTTTGATAAAGACCGGTCAATATTTAGCGGGTCAAATGGACCCATACTTTTGTGTGAAAAATGACAAAATTTGTAATCTATGGCATATATATATTTCTTAAGGACATAGACCCGAGAAATTGATAGTATATCCAAGAGGAGTTGTTGGCCTTTAAATTCATTGGGCAGAACCCATCCTACATGCAAAATTTCGTGAAGATTGGTCCATAACTGTGGGCTGTATCGTGTTTACAAATTATAATGGACAGACGGACGTACACACATGTCTAGATCGACTCAGATAGACGAGACATGACGATAGCTATACTTAAAGGTGGGTCTAAATTGATACCAATATTGTCGTATTTGTTCGCATATGAGTTACACTTAAATATTTACAGTTGCTTACGTATTCAGATATTATTTGGTAGCCCATCGTCTGTAGGGCTGAAATATAGCGCTGATCGCTTTTAAAATTAATTTTGGGATGAAGTGGACCAAATCTTATTTTTATTGTGTTTTTTTCAAGTCGATCTATATGCCACAATTATAAGCAGAATATTACACTGGAGAATGAATCTGGCCAACTTGATGGGCTTTTGTTATGATCTGACACTATTCAGCGGGTCAAGTCAACCAAGACCTTTCTGTGTAAAATGAAAAAAAAAAAATGGATATTATGAAATAAAACACAATTCGAAATAGATGTCATGGCAAGAAATAGCATCTATTGACCTCCAATCGGTTAAGAGGGTGCAAATATCGCGAAATATTGCCCATTCTAGGAATAAAGATCTGCAGAAAGTTAGAGTTTCGTGGTAGTTGTGTAGGGTATAATATGGTCGGCCCCGTCCGACTATACTGCTCCGCTCACTGGTTTTTAATTGTAAAGAGACAGGAATGTGTAATTAATTTTAAAAATCTCAATAGGGTTTATTTTTAAAGAAAGTGTTATTTTATACATAAAAGCAGAATACTCAAAGCATTCCATAGTTTGGTGATCTTAAAAAAAAACGTTTGCAGATAGAGGCCCACCAAAGAATTGCTATCATTTTCAGTTTTAACAAGAAAAAAGTGTCAATCGGTGTTGCCGAAAAATATATACCCTCACTCTATGGTTTACGGAGAAGATTTTCAGAGTTATACAAAGGTTTTATTATTCGTTTTATATAAGGTATATGTTTAATTAACACTAGATTGCCGAAGGCGGTCATTTTGACCGTTTTTCAATTTCAAGTACAAAAACAATTGTGTATATTATGACACAGCTTTGTAGAATTTGGTGACTTTTTGTACCACATAGAACTACGTTTATTAATCATAGCAGCTGCTTCCCCCTCTTTCATTCCCCATATTCACATGTGCTATACCTATATTGCCTAAAATCGGTCGTGAAACTCAAGAGCCATTCCACTGAAAACAAATACTAACAACGTTTTGTATGATTGTAAATAATGTAAAAATAATTTTTTAAAGAAAATTGTCAAAGGTCTATAAAGCCGTAGATTTTTAAAAAATATGTTCAAAGGCCTATTAAGACGTGGAGTTTTAAAAGAATCTTTTTCAAAGGTCATTTTGCCGGTTCTCCAAACCGACGTAAAATGTTTAAAGAATATTTTTCAAAGTCCTTTTTGCAAATCAGGCTAAAAAATGGCGTGGATTTTTTAAAGAATATTTTTCAAAATCCTTTTTTTTTGCTAATCCGCTTTCAACCTCCTCTTCGGGTTGCAATAATTCGACTCCTAGTTACTCACGTTTTACACAGAAAGATAATCTATAGATAGAAGGCCTTCTATAGATATTCTCAAATAGAAAATTCTTCTGCCTTCTAAAGAATAAGTATATTTTTCGTAAGAAAAAAATTCTACTGTATATCATTTTTGACTTCTTCACTCCTCTATAGACTTTACAGTTACTTGAAGTGTTTCATTGACAAAATGGCCTTCTTCAAACCTTCTCAAAATATAAGGTATTTTCAAACCTTCTTCTTGTATATTAAAAACAAGTAAAAAGGTGTCAGTCGGTGTGGCCGACAGATGTATAACCTCACAAGCGTTGGTTTACGGAGGTCTTCGAAATTACACACGGGTTTTATTTTTTATTATTCGCTTTATATAAGCGAACCGGGCTCACCTTCAGGCTTGTTTAAGATAACAGGTTGTCCAAGGTTGTCACCTGATATTGGATTTATAAATATTGAAATTTTTGACCATTTGTAGGTACCAGAATGAGTGGACCAATGGGTCCCATATCTTCGGACTTGATCTAAACCGCGCAAAATTTGGTTCAAATCGGAAATTTCATTCGCCTAATTATACCCTACACAACTATGTTGTCAGGGTATTATAGCTTTGTGCAGCCCCAAAAGTTTGTAACGCCGCGAAATATAGACCCACCTTTAAGTATACCGATCGTCATATCTCGACTAGCTGAGTCGATCTAGACATGTGTGTCCGTCCGTCTGTCCATTATAATTTGTAATCACGATACAGGCCACAGTTATGGTCCAATCTTCACGAAATTTTCAGTTAATATTTAGGGAATGAAATGGACCAAATAGAAAATTTTTGTCGGTTTTTCTGGTCGCTCCAGAGGCCGCAATTATGGCGCGAACATCGCGAAATTTCACATGGAAAAGGGGACCGGGCCAAAGAATAAGCATGCCTGTTTTGATAAGGATCGGTCAATATTTAGCGGGTCATATGGACCCCGACTTTTGTGTGAAAAATTACAATTTTTGTATTCTATTGCCTATATATTTGCCCCTGAAGGACATAGACCCGAGAAGTTGATTGTATATCCAAGAGGAGTGGTTGACCTTTAAATTGATACCAATTATATGATCGTACGTACTCAGATGTGGGAGTCACACTTAAATATTTACAGGTGCTGACGTACTGAGATATTATTTAGTAACCCATTACAATACTAGAGGTCGGAAATATGGCGCTGGTCGCTCTGAAATTTTCCAGTTGTGGTCAAGGACAACGCCTAGTATTTTCGGCGATGATCAGATAATAATTTTGGGATATAGATCGAGTCGATCTATAGGCCACAATTATAAGCCGAACATCACAACACAACGCACGGTGAAGGGAATCTGGACAAGTAATTAGAAGGGATGTACTGAATATTATTAATATTCAGTGTAAGATAGAGGTGCTGTTGACCTCTAATCGGGCAAGAGGGTGCAAATATCACCAAATATTACCCAGGCTCAAAATAAACATCCGCAGAATGTTAGAGTTCCGTGGAAGTTGTGTAGGGTATCGCATGGTCGGCCCCATCCGACTATACTACTCCGCTCACCGGTTTTCAATTTATAAATATTGAATTTTTTTTTAAAATTTTCAGGGAGAAAGAGTGGACCAATGGGTACGATCATGGCACTTTATATAGTATTGATAAAGATTATAGGTTGTGCAAAGTTTGCTTCAAATCGGACATTCCATTCGCTTGATATTGGATATATAAATATTGAAAATGTTGACCCTTTGTAAGGGAGGAGTGGATCAATGGGTCCCATCTTCGGACTTGATCCAGACTTGGTAAATATAATAGGTTGTGTAAAGTTTGGTTCAAATCAGATAGACCGTTCAAATCCCGGAATGCCAAATTACGGCTACTTTTGTGGAAAAATGGGGCCAAAAACCTTTTAAATATGGTCTTCGAAAGACAAATTTTATCCACGCTTCCGACGATAATCTTTGAAAAAAATAGTTTTCAAAAAATCCAAGCGTAATGTTTCTGTTGACAGGTGACCTTACTGGGGACTTCTTTGGAAGTCAGTTTTACTACTTGCCCATAACCTTTCAATGTATAAAAGACTATCTATCCATGGGCGGACGGTTTTAACTTATTTCCACGATCTTTAACTGAGTCACATTAACTATTTCCAAACTCTATTGTTGTTGTTTACAATATCATGTTTATTTATCTGAAAAAAAAACTTTCCTAACGCCATAAATTCTAAGAATTTTATTTATTAGATATTTGCACAAAAACAAAATAACAACAAATAATAAAGTCAGCCGATCACAACAAAACAATAATTTCTAGTTACATTTTTGCGCACAATAATATTTATTTATGAGAAAAAATATGATAAACATATTTATGTGTGTAAGCATATATATACGTATCTATGCTGATTCAGTGTGAGTGAGTTATTCATTTGCAGTAATGAAAATGGTAAACAAATTTACATTCCTCTTGGCGTTTTGAGATCGTGTGACGCTTGACGCAGCGTCACTTGACGTTGTTGTCGTTGTTTTTTTTGTTTTTAGGTTACAAAACACTTCCGCGTATGGCTAGCAGGCTGGCTGGCTGCCGGACTGGGCCAACTGTTGTTTTTGATTGGCTGGCGGATTGTGGGCTCGTCGTTGTTGTCTCGGCTGATCATGACGAGAGAGGGCGGGCAGCAGCACATTGGTGTTGGCGGCGGCATAGCCAGACGTTGTTTTTCTTTTCACGTTTTTTGCTGTCGGTGTTGTTGTTGTTGTTGTTATGATTATTATTGTTATTGTACAATTAATGAACTTGTTTTTTTGTTTACGATATTTTGTTGATGATCGCAAAGTCAGGGACCATTCATTCATTCACCCTCCCACACTTACACACCCACCTATGAATATTATATTTTGTTATTTTTTCAAAATTCCTCCTCTCTCACTTTGACGGTCTTCTCTTCTTCTTCCTCTCCGCTGAATATTTCATAATAAATGACGTATAGTGCCGACGAGTGCCTCGCGGTATTTGTCATGTGTAAACTAATACCCACAAAATCATCGAAACGACATCACGCCACATTACCACCACCACAACCACTATCGCACATTTTGGTGTAAACAAAATCGAAACAAGGTAACATTTTTTGGGGGGTCTGAATAAATTTTTGTAACAATAATAATTTTTAGACACACACTCATACACTCGTGTTTAAACCAATTGTGTTTTGGTGGGTTTGAAGAAGAAGAAGAAAAAATTAACATTTTTAATTATTTAATTGAAATAATTACAATAAATACAATTGAAAAAATAATGGAAATATATAAAAAAAACTGTAAGTGGAAGGGTTACAATCTCTGAACACTTGGCGGCAGAACACATGAAGAGGGGTCCCCTGCTACATATAGCAGGCCTATACAAGATCTTCGCACCATCGAAAAACTTTTAGAGGAACAGGGATTTTAATTTTTTCTTTTTGTTTAAATTTTTAGAGCTATACTACGGAGTTTCTTTATAATACTTGTTTTATAAGAAGGTCACTAAATTTATTTTTTACGTAAAAAATCTATAAAAAGAGGGTTTCTATAATCGTGGATTTTTATTTATACCCTCAGCCTTATGGCCAATGAGGGTATATAAACTTTGATACAGCAAAAATGTGTCTCATCGAAATATTGGTTTAAGACCTCATGTTTCTATGGAACAAATCCGTTTTAGAAAATTTGGAGTCGATTTACAAATGCCTGTCCGTCCGCCTGCCCGTCTGGGCGGGTGGTGCGCACGAGAACTCCCGAAGGAAGTAACCGATTTCATCCAAATTTTGCACATTGTAATATTTCTTCCAAATTTAGTTCAAGTTCGAGATTGGGGAATATCGATCCACAACTTTTAGTACACCTCCCCCACAAAGTGGTCAACATATAAAAAATACTATAATATCATGCGAACAGAATTTTCGATTTGAACTAAACTTTACACAACCTATTACCAAACCTAGATCAAGTCCGAATATGGGACCGACGGTTGGTCCACTCCTTTTGGTCCTATCCTACAAATGGTCAAAATTGTGCAATAATAAATCCAATATTAGACGAAAGGAATGTCCGATTTGAGCCAAACTTTGCACAACATATTATTTTTACCACTACTTCTTGTACCTCCCCACAAATCAACATTTTAAATATTTTTAAATCCAATATCAGGCGAATGGAATGTATGATTTGAATCAAACTTTGTATGACCTAAAAAAGTTTGTAACGCCGCGAAATATTGGTCCTAGACACACCTTTAAGTACCGATCGTCATATCTCGACTAGCTGAGTCGATCTAGACATGTGTGACCGTCCGTCTGTCCATTATAATTTGTTTGGCCTGTATCGTGTTTATACAAGCCACTGTTATGGACCAATTGTCACGAAATTTTGCATGTAGGATGGGTTCTGGCCAATGAAGACCCCTATTGTTTTTGATAAAGATCGGTTAATATTTAGAGGCCGCAATTATGGACCGATCTTCACGAATTTTCACATGGATAAGGGGGTCGGACGAAAGAATAAGAATGCCCTTTTTTATAAAGATCGGTCAATATTTAGCGGGTCAAATGGACCCTGACTTTTGTGTGAAAAATTACAAAATTTATATTCTATGGCGTATATATTTACTCCTGAAGAACATACACCCGAGAAGTTGATAGTATATCCAAGAGGAGTGGTTGACCTTTAAATTGATGCCAATCATATTGTCGTAGGTACTCGGGTGCGGGAGTTACACTTAAATATGTACACACTAAAGGGCAAAAATATAGCGCTGATCGCTTTGAAATTTTCCACGAGATTCAAGTTATGATCAAGGACAACACCTATAATTTTCAGTGATGATCAGATAATCATTTTCGTATTAAGTGGACCTAAAAATTTATTTTTTGTGTATTTTTCGAATCGATCTATAGGTCACAGTTATAAGCCGAGCATCACCATACAACCCACGGTGAAGGCAATCTGGACAAGTAATTAGAAGGGCTGTACTGAATATTAGAAATGTTCGGAAAATATGTCAGTGTATGGAAGAGGTGCTGTTGACCTCTAATCGGGCAAGAGGGTGCACATGACACGAAATATTGCCCAGGCTCGAAATAAACATCCGCGAAAAGTTAAAACTCCTTCGTAGTTGTGTAGGGTATCGTATGGTCGGCCCCGTCCGACTATACTGCTCCGCTCACTGGTTTTAAATTCAATATGAGGTGAAAGGAATGTCTGATTTGAACCAAACATTGCACAACCTATTATCATTACCAAGACTATAAAAAGTCCGGAGTTGGGGCCCATTGGTCCACTCCTTCTGGTACCTCCCCCACAAATGGTCAAAATTTTCAATATTTTTAAATCCATCAGTTCCAGTTTTTATGTTGGCTTAGCATTCTATATACCATTTTCGAACCTGCAAAAAGATAACCAATGGTAGTTACCCAAAGCTTTCTTTAAATTTTGAAAACTTGAAATGTAATGCCATTTTAAATTGACTCTCTGACTGACTTTTGTTTAAAATCTAGCCTTCATCTTTTCTGTTCATTTGTTGCTTGTCATCTCTTTATGCAGAATAATGACTTACAGCTGGAACTGCTTAGTTATAGTACTTATTTTTATTTATTATGTTTGTGTGCAGTTTTTTTTGTAAGCTTTGTTTAACTTTAAGATCAGGTGATTTACTTCGCGTTTTCTGCAACCATAATGTTGTGTACTTGATTTCATACTTGCTGAATGGTTGGTGGTTCGCAACAACAACATCATTGGAACTAGTTGCGAAGTTGTTTTGTTCATAGGTCTTTTTTTTTTGCAGATCACTTGCAAGATAGACAGGTTTTTGTAGCTTTATGACATACTTTTAGTTTCAATGGACATCGAGCTGATAGTAACTTAGCTGGTTGGACGTTTGACTGTCGTTATTTGGGCATTGGGAGAGGGGAATTGTGTAATAATTGTGTAATAATTGTCAAAAACTAAAATAAAGCAAACATAGCATATATGCTTGAGAGTAAAATTCACGATTTGAATTGAGATATAATTTTTGGAAATATTTCAAAAAATTGGATAAAAGTTATGGATGACCTTTTAAGAAATTATCTCTAAAAATATGCAGCTATGATTACGATTGGTATACACTTTATATGATTAAAAAAATCCGGAATGTTGCTTTAACAAAGCTTTGATTAGAGACCTTTGAAAAATGTTCTTAAAAAAATCCAGTAGGCCTATTCTGTAACTTTTTAACAATATTCGGCATAGTTTATTTTACAACAATTTCATTTGTTTGTTTTGTTGTTTTTACAATAACAAAAGAAAAGTAAACAATATCGTAGGCTTTAGAAAAATATTCATTAAAAATATCCAGGCCTTGGTAGGCTTTGGAAAATATTCTTTAAAAAAATCTCCGCTTGTTAAACTTTAAAAATATTACTTAAAAAATAAATGCCTTAATAGGCCTTAAAAATTCGTACTTAAGATAGTCTTCGATAAAAATCTTTCTTCACAAGTATTTTTTAGCAAAGCTTTTGATATGTTCTTTTAAAAAATGTAAAAGGTTCATACTTGTTTAGCGGATAGCCCTTCAATAAAAATATCCTGTAAAAAGTCCACACTTTTTGGAAGAAGAGTCCATTAAAAATATTCCTTAAAATACCTGCACGCTCTTCTGATAGTCCTTTAAAAGTATCCTGTAAGTGCACGTTTGTAAAACTTTAAAAATTCACACTTGCTGATCGGAGAGTCCCGTAAAAAGTCTAGACTTGTTGGATTTAAATTCTTTCAGAAATGTTCATTGAAAAATCCCAGCTCATAATTCTGATTGTCCTTTAAAAATATCCTCTTAAATGGTCACACTTGTTGGTTGGAGTGTCCTTCAAAAATCCGCGCTTATAGCGTGGATATTCCTTTAAAAATATTGTTTAAAGAGCTCGAATATCGTTCAAAATATATCGTACAAAAAAGTATTCGTTTATAGCTCGAATAATCCTTCAAAAATATTCTTTAAAAAATTCTAGCTCGGATGGACCTTAAAGACAATATTAGTTAAAATCCTCGGATAGTCCTTCAAAACATATTCTTTAAGAAGTCTTGTTTATAGCTTGGATAATCCTTCAAAAAATATTCCCTTAAAATAAAAAAAGATTGTTTAAAAAACGCACCATATAGCTTGAGTAGTTCTTGAAAAAATATCGTAAAAAAGTCCACGTCTATAGATCGAATGATCCTTCAGAAAATAATATTTACAAATTCTAGGTTATAGCTCAGCTAGATGTTAAAAAATATTATTTAAAATTCACACTTATAGCTCAGATAGTCCTTCAGACAATATTCTTTGAAAAAGTCATGCTTATAGCTCGAATAATCCTTAAAAAAATAGTCCCTTAAAGTTCACGCTTTTAGCTCGGAGAGTCCAACAAAAAATATTCTTAAAAAAAAAATTTAAAAAAAAAATGCTCAGATAGTCCTTCAAAAAATAGTATCAGAATATATTTTTAATAAATCAATCCTTATAGTCCGTACATTAAAATCCATGCCTTAATATTCCTTAAAATATTCTGCAAAAAATTCACGCATATCACGGTCTTTAAAAAAATCTTTAAAAATTCCCGACTTGAGAAATCTTAAAAAATATTTAATATACGCTTCACCTTATTGGGTCTTGAAAAAAATATTCCTTAAAAATTTACGCCTCGAGAGGCTTCAAAATATTCTTTAAAAAATCCACGTCGAAAAATATATATTTTTTTAAATCCACGTCGATTATAGACCTTGGAAAAAATTTATTTTTTAAAGAATTTATGCCTTTATAGACCTTGAAAAAGTATCCTTAAAAAAAATCACGCTTTGATAGACCTTGAAAAAATATTCTTTGAAAAATCTACGCCTTGTCAGGCCTTGAAAAAATATACGCTTGTAGCGGGTAAGCCCTTCAAAAAAATGTATTAAAAAATCTTAAAAATCCCACGCATATAATCCTTCAAAAATATTCTTTAAAAAGAAGTTTAGTCCTTAAAAATATTGATTAAAAATACAAGCTCGGATAGTTAAAAAATGTATTTAACCCCTTCTATAGTCCTTTAAAAATTTAGAATCATGGCTGCCAGATTTGATATTCAAACAATATTCTGGAATATTTATACCCTACACAACTATGTTGTCAGGGTATTATAGCTTTGTGCAGCCCCAAGAGTTTGTAACGCCGCGAAATATTGGTCCTAGACCCATTATAATTTGTAAACACGATACAGGCCACAGTTATGGACCAATCTTCACGAAATTTTGCATGTAGGATGGGTTATGGCCAATGAAGACCCCTATTGTTTTTTGAAAAGATCGGTTAATATTTAGGGGTTGTAATGGACCAAAAACTTTAGTTTTGTCTGATTTTCTGGTCGCTCCAGTGGCCACAATTATGGCCTAAACATCGCCAATTTTTGCATGGAGAAGGGGATCGGGCCAAAGAATAAGCATGCATGTTTTGATTAAGATCAGTCAATATTTAGCGGATCAAATGGACCTTTTGTGTGGAAAATGACAAAATTTGTATTCTTTGACATATATATTTACTCCTGAAGGACATATACCCGATAAATTGATAGTATATCCAAGAGGAGTGGTTGACCTTTAAATTGATACCAATTATATTGTCGTATGTACTCGGATGTGGGAGTTACATTTAAATATTTACAGCTGCTAACGTATTTAGATATTATTTAATAAACCATTACCACACTAGAGGGCGGAAATATAGCGCTGATCGCTTTGAAATTTTCCTTGAGGATACAGATATGGTCAAGGACAACGCCTATAATTTTCGGTGATTATCAAATTAAAATTTTGGGATAAAGTGGACCGAAAACTAAATGTTTTGTGTTATTATCGAGTCGATCTATAGACCATAAATGAAAGCCGAAAATCACAACACAATCCACGGTGAAGGGAATCTGGACAAGTAATTAGAAGGGATGTACTGAATATTGGTATATTCGGAAAATATGTCAGTGTAAGGATGATGTGCTGTTGATCCCTAATCGGCCAAGAGGGTGCAAATATCACGAAATATTGACCAGGCTCGAAATAAACATACGCAAAAGTTAGAGTTCCGTGGTAGTTGTGTAGGGTATCATATGGTCGGCCCGTCCGACTATACTGCTCCACTCACTGGTTTTTATTTTTATTTGCTATAATATAAATATAATAAATATCTCCAACCTCTAATATTTGAAACACGTTTTTCTCAAATAACAATTTTTATAGCCAACCACAAATTTTGTTGACCCCTATATGTTTTGTATTCCAAACCCATAAACCTATGCACGTGTTTGAATCCATTTATTATTGTTTATATATATTTTTTATTAATAATTTTTTTTATTAAATAATCAGCTGATATTATTATGAACGTCACACACTTGTTGGCATCATCACAGAACTATGAACTAAATAGAAACTATTTCTTTTTTTGTTATTCATTAATCAGCAATTTTACGGATCTCAATTCTATATAATCAAATATGAATAAATTCAAAATGATTTTTTTTTCTATTTTTTTTTTTTTTAATATATTTAATTTTAAACAAGGTCACACATACTTTACTATCTATCAATCCACTATAAGCAGCATATCTCCCCCCAAACCATTCACTGAGAATGTGTTGTGTGAGTATGAACAACAATAACAACAAAAAGTAGAAAACATATCGCGTGAGTTTCTTATCTTGAAATAAAAGAAAAATAACAAATTATGTTCTATTCGAAATGATTGGTCAGTGGATTTGAATAAAGGGTGCTGCGATAGATGATAAAGATGATGAAGATGATAACTACAAATTAAAAAAATATTCTTAGGTATTATCAAAATATTCTTTAAAAAATCCAATGCTTGACAGGGATTGGAAAATTATTCTTAAAAAAAAATTAAAAAAAATTCTTTGAAAATCCAGTCTTTACTAGGTTTTGAAAAAAAAAATCTTTAAAAGAAATCCACGCATTGATAGGCCTTGAAAAAAATCTTTCAAAGAATACCAGGCATTGATAGGCCTTGAAAAAAATATTCTTTAAAAAATTTCATCTTGGTAGGCCTTGGAAAAAAAATTCCTTGAAAAATGTACTCTTTAATAGGACTTGAAAAAAATCTTTAAAAAAGAAATCCACACCTTCATAGGCTTTGGAAAAATATTCTTTATAGACCTTTAAACAAATCACGTCTTGATAGGACTTAAAAAAATATTCTTAAAAAACTCTCTTTTTTAAATCCACGACTTGATAGGCCTTGGAAAAAGATTCTTCTTTATAAGAAATTCACACCATTATAGGCCTTGACAGTATATATTTAAAAAAAAAATCCACGACTTATTAGACCAATTATTCCTTAATATATCCCTAACATATTAGGTCCTGAAGAATATTTTTTTAAAATCCATGCCTTTAGAGTCCACCCACCTTGTATTACCTGAAAGCTAAAACACCCTATTTCGACATCCATACATATTTTTTGTTTTTGTTTTAGGAACAACAGGCGTTTGACACAAATTCCCACAATGTGAGAGAACATAACAGATTGTTTTTCATTTATTTTTATTTTTTTTTTTTTTTTTTTTGCTAAAACTTAAAACGCAATTTATTTTGTATATATTTTTTCACTATGTTCAATTGTTGTATTTGCTACTTTGCCACTTTTTGTTATTTTTACTATTTGTTTTTTTATTTGTGAATGCTTAATGCGGAAGACTCAATATGCTAAGTGCCTCTGTACCTACCGACCGGCTCATTGCTGGGGGGAATGATCAATGGATTTGTTTACGTTTATCTCTAATGTTGGTGGCAAAGTATAAATTTATGTTTTTTTCTATGAACATTCAAAGAAAAATTAATTCTTTAAAACCACCGAAAAATATTCTGAAAAAATAGGCCTTTAAAAATAAATCTGTGAAAAATCCACGCCTTGTTTGGCTGTGGAAAAAATATTCTTTAAAAAATCCACGCCTTGTTTGGCTGTGGAAAAAATATTCTTTAAAAAATCCACGCCTTGTTTGGCTGTGGAAAAAATATTCTTTAAAAAATCCACGCCTTGTTTGGCTGTGGAAAAAATATTCTTTAAAAAATCCACGCCTTGTTTGGCTGTGGAAAAAATATTCTTTAAAAAATCCACGCCTTGTTTGGCTGTGGAAAAAATATTCTTTAAAAAATCCACGCCTTGTTTGGCTGTGGAAAAAATGTTCTTTAAAAAATCCACGCCTTGTTTGGCTGTGGAAAAAATATTCTTTAAAAAATCCACGCCTTGTTTGGCTGTGGAAAAAATATTCTTTAAAAAATCCACGCCTTGTTTGGCTGTGGAAAAAATATTCTTTAAAAAATCCACGCCTTGTTTGGCTGTGGAAAAAATATTCTTTAAAAAATCCACGCCTTGTTTGGCTGTGGAAAAAATATTCTTTAAAAAATCCACGCATTGTTTGGCTGTGGAAAAAATATTCTTTAAAAAATCCACGCCTTGTTTGGCTGTGGAAAAAATATTCTTTAAAAAATCCACGCCTTGTTTGGCTGTGGAAAAAATATTCTTTAAAAAATCCACGCCTTGTTTGGCTGTGGAAAAAATATTCTTTAAAAAATCCACGCCTTGTTTGGCTGTGGAAAAAATATTCTTTAAAAAATCCACGCCTTGTTTGGCTGTGGAAAAAATATTCTTTAAAAAATCCACGCCTTGTTTGGCTGTGGAAAAAATATTCTTTAAAAAATCCACGCCTTGTTTGGCTGTGGAAAAAATATTCTTTAAAAAATCCACGCCTTGTTTGGCTGTGGAAAAAATATTCTTTAAAAAATCCACGCCTTGTTTGGCTGTGGAAAAAATATTCTTTAAAAAATCCACGCCTTGTTTGGCTGTGGAAAAAATATTCTTTAAAAAATCCACGCCTTGTTTGGCTGTGGAAAAAATATTCTTTAAAAAATCCACGCCTTGTTTGGCTGTGGAAAAAATATTCTTTAAAAAATCCACGCCTTGTTTGGCTGTGGAAAAAATATTCTTTAAAAAATCCACGCCTTGTTTGGCTGTGGAAAAAATATTCTTTAAAAAATCCACGCCTTGTTTGGCTGTGGAAAAAATATTCTTTAAAAAATCCACGCCTTGTTTGGCTGTGGAAAAAATATTCTTTAAAAAATCCACGCCTTGTTTGGCCTTGAAAGAATATATAGAAATAGGCCTTGAAAGAATATTCTTTAAAAAATCCACGCCTTGTTTGGCCTTGAAAGAATATATAGAAATAGGCCTTGAAAGAATATATAGAAATATGCCTTGGAAAAATATTTTTTAAAAAATCCACGCCTATTATAGACCCTAAATAGGCCTTGGAAAAATATTTTTTTAAAAAATCCACGCCTATTATAGACCCTAAATAGGCCTTGGAAAAATATTTTTTAAAAAATCCACGCCTATTATAGACCTTAAATAGGCCTTGGAAAAATATTTTTTAAAAAATCCACGCCTATTATAGACCCTAAATAGGCCTTGGAAAAATATTTTTTAAAAAATCCACGCCTATTATAGACCCTAAATAGGCCTTGGAAAAATATTTTTTAAAAAATCCACGCCTATTATAGACCCTAAATAGGCCTTGGAAAAATATTTTTTAAAAAATCCACGCCTAAATAGGCCTTGGAAAAATATTTTTTAAAAAATCCACGCCTAAATAGGCCTTGGAAAAATATTTTTTAAAAAATCCACGCCTAAATAGGCCTTGGAAAAATATTTTTTAAAAAATCCACGCCTAAATAGGCCTTGGAAAAATATTTTTTAAAAAATCCACGCCTAAATAGGCCTTGGAAAAATATTTTTTAAAAAATCCACGCCTAAATAGGCCTTGGAAAAATATTTTTTAAAAAATCCACGCCTAAATAGGCCTTGGAAAAATATTTTTTAAAAAATCCACGCCTAAATAGGCCTTGGAAAAATATTTTTTAAAAAAACCACGCCTAAATAGGCCTTGGAAAAATATTTTTTAAAAAATCCACGCCTATTATAGACCCTAAATAGGCCTTGGAAAAATATTTTTTAAAAAATCCACGCCTTTTATAGACCCTAAATAGGCCTTGAAAAAATATTTTCTTAAAGGTCCACGCCTATTATAGACGCTAAATAATTCTTTAAAAATCCACGCCTTGATAAGCGTCCAAGAATTATTCTTTAAAAAATTCACGCCTTGATAGGCCTTGGAAAATCATTTTTTAAAAATATTCTTTAAAAAATCCACGCCTTGATATACCTTGGAAAATCATTCTTTAAAAAATCCACGCCTTGATATACCTTGGAAAATCATTCTTTAAAAAATCCACGCCTTGATATACCTTGGAAAATCATTCTTTAAAAAATCCACGCCTGATATACCTTGGAAAATCATTCTTTAAAAAATCCACGCCTTGTGTTGGACCTTGAAAAAATATTCTTTAAAAAATCCACGCCTTGTGTTGGACCTTGAAAAAATATTCTTTAAAAAATCCACGCCTTGATAGGCCTAGGAAAATCATTCTTTAAAAAAATCCACGCCTTGTTCGGTCTTGGAAAAAAATATTCTTTAAAAAATCCACGCTTTGTTTGACATTGCAAAAGATATTCTTTATATTTATTTTTTATGGCCTTGTTTGGCCTTTAAAAAATCCACGCCTTGTGTTGGACCTTGAAAAAATATTCTTTCAAAAATCCATGCATATTAAAAGCCTTGAATAAAAAAAATCTGAAAATTGTATTCTTTATTTTTTTTATTCGCTTCTATTCCAATTTTTTTCTGCGTAGTGCCTCTTGTATTTATTTCTTTTTTTTAATTATTTTCCATAAATTAAAATTGTCACTTGAATTGTTTGAAAATAAAATCACTACTACGTCGTGACTGTATTATCTGTGTGTTCGTTCGAGTATATGGTTCTACTCAAACTATTTCTGCGTTGGCTGATTCGTGGTTTTGCGTATTTTTTTTAAGTCAGTGGCAATGTCAACAAACTTTTTAATTTGCCATCAGGGCCAATATTTGCATATATTGGTAGCGTAAGTAAGTTCGGGGGCATGCCTTCTTTTGTTGATGTTTTTCTTTTAAAAATTTGCAAAATTTCATTATGCAAACATTTTTTGTAAAAAATAGGATTGAAGTGTGAAAAAATGATTTTTATTTTAAATCTTCAGTAGTAGATTTTTTATAAAAATTCTTAATTAATTTATTTTTTTAAGTAAGTCCCGAATTGCCAGAGAATTGCCGGTACGAGGAATTTTTTCCCCTTGCCCCTCTCTCCTGCAAACAAAACGTGCCGCAAGTAAACTCGCCTAATCTAAATTGGGACTTTCCAACATTTTCTCTCAGTGTAAACCTTCTATTACAAAATATTTTACCATCGAAAAGATAACAATGGAAAATAATAACAAAAAACTATATTGACATATATTTCATTCAATTCAATTTGTTTTTCTTCGTTCAAATTGTAAAACAATAAATTAAAAAATAAAAAAAACAAAACAATTTATTGTAAAGATAAGAATCTTTTTTATCAAAATTGGTGGTGCTGTAGGATTTTCCACAACAACATCCAGAGTTCTTTGCATTTACAATAATAATACAATAACAAAATTCTCAAGTCATTGTCAATTCATTTAAGGTAATATTGTAATGTTTTCATTATTTATTAAGAATTATATTGTCGTTCAATCATTGCAAAATAATAGCCTTTGCAAAATAAATGCATATATGCATTTACATAAACATAAACAATAGTGACTCATATCGAGTGAGACGTTTTGCAATATTGTCTGTTCTGAAAAAACAGGGCAAGGGAATAATAAGAACAAAGTGTAGGTAGTGTGTATGTAACCCTGCTGACTTCATAGAAGAGGGCACAACTTTGGACACCCCCCACCATTTGGAGTGCATTTGGGAGGTCAGATAGAGAAAACTGGGCTCGGAGCCTCAAAACACGCAAAATGAAGGGGGTCTTTTGTATGAGAACTATGTGAAAAGATGGACCTGCATTGAAGACGTTTTTTTTTTTGGTTTTTTGTCGAACTACAACGTCTGTCTTTGTGGCTGTATTCACGTTTTTCATGTCGGCAACAATCACTACTTGATCCTTAGAGACCTCAGAGACACCATCTGGAAATCTTCAGAGATTGTTTGAGCTTTCACATCTATCAACTTGAGAGTAGTCAACTTAATTTCTTTAGATTTATTGATGAAATCTCTGATAGTTACAACTCTCAGTGCTCCACTTCCGCAAATAAAGAGCGCATAACAAATACCTCTTCAACCGAACAGCTTCCCAGAAGATATCCCTGGGTTTGGAATTTTATTGCCCTCAGCAATATCTTGCTTTCTATTGGATGACAGCATTATAACATCAAAGTGACTTGCAATGCCTCTAAAGATATGCTTCATTTCATTCTGCCTATCTGTACTGCAGGCTAATGGGTTGGAGATACATTCGAAATTAACTCAACAGGTGGATGGTACTGGCAATAACCAACATGGCCTTTGCTTCTCAATTTGCATATTATAGAAGTTCTCATCCTTTTTGCACATTAATTCGCTTATTTTTTTTATTGCGCAATTTCTTTGATTGCCGAAGGAAACAAATAAACTGCGATATACTTGTAGAATTTCCTTCTGGGTTCTGTTATGGTAACTACAAGAAACATGGGGTCTAGAACCAATATTTCGATGAGGCACATTTTCACCGTGTGAAAGTGTATACACACTAATTAGCCATAAGGCTGAGGGTATAATTTTCTATTAAAAATTATTGTTTACATAATCGGTTTGTAGAAATGTCGGTATAGGTCCATTTTTTGGTATAGTATACTTATGGTGGAGGGTATCCAAAGTTCGGTCCGGCCGAACTTAACGCTTTTTCACTTGTTTTTTATTGTTTTGTTGTTGTTTTTGTAATTGAAGAATATTCCTTATTTTTGATGCCGGGCATAATAACTCCTCACTGGAACATCGGAATCCGAAAATTTCAACGGTGTTAGAAAGAGTACATGTCTGGCTCTCGTATGAATTAGGATTATTGACTTCGCTCTAATTTTTTTTGGAAAATCGCCAATTTTTTACCAAAATCAAAGTTAGAAAATAAGGAATATCTTCACCAATTGGCTTTATCCTCGTTCATACGATAGCTACACACTCACAGAGAAACGTATAAAAATTTGGAACCGAATTTGGAAAAAATGTTTAGAGAAAAACGCGTTTAAAGTTTGAGAAGCCCTTCAGCCGTCACTTGATGCTGACACAATAAATCGGCTATATCTTCAAGAGTTCTTAAGATTTTCACTTGAAATTTTGTTGGAACATTCATTAATTAGTGTAGATTCGAATTATATCAAAAAAATGTTGACCCAGAGAATTGGGGGGGTCCCCTTAATAAATTTTTTTTCTTGCAGAATCGTAATCAGCGTCTGTTTTGTAAAAAATAGTGACTTTCTCCTGATTATAAGAATTTTTGCTACTATTCTAAGCGACATACAACTACAATATGGAAATAATAAACTATGAATGAAGTTATGAAAATATTCATTAAAATTTTGTTTTTGTGTAATTATTACCAGAATATTGCACTGATATCTTCCATTACGCCGCTATAGTTTTGGTATATGCCACATCAATTTCTTCCTGGAATTCTGTTATATTTTCCCCGAAATCTTTTATAACAATTATACAAATTAATTAGGCGATGGCTTCATAAAATAATGCTTCCTCTATCTCCCCACCAACCCCCAAGCCCCCCATTCCATCAATTATTTTTGTTCTGATAGCTGGACAAGAAATCTTAATTGAAGAGAGTGGTCGTTTTTTTTTTGAATGGAATTCCAATTAAACATAAACAAATACAAATACAGCAGAGAATGTAGGCCACCACCACCAGCAGCAGCGGCATCAGTCTATCCTAATTATAGAATTCTTCTTGTGTGGACCAAAAATAGAAAAAAAATTACAAAAACTTTTCAAGACACATTTTAAGTGGCCATTTCCCTAATGATGATGGCGGTGGTGCTTGCCACATGGTCTGGTCTGGAGTGCAGCACAGATTATGAAATAAGAAAGCACATGTAATAGTGAGAGAGAATATAGAACTTAAAGAAAAGAAAGAAAAAAACAACGAAATGCATCTACCTTCTCTTGTGCCTCCTCCTCAGTCTTTAGTCGGCATTGCAAGTAAACACTGGCCGGTCAAACGTTCGTTCGTCGTGGCATAAGACAACATATTTTATAGTGTGCTTCGTGGTGACCATAAGAATATAAATAAATATTGTAAATTATTATTATTATTTTTTTTTTGACATTTGTTGACATTCGGCGTGGACCCTTTCGTAGGTCGTTCTTATCGTGAACTTCAAATACCATCAAACGTTGGTTTGATTATCGAACTCTTCTCTTATCTTCTTCTTTGTTACGGTACCTCCTCCTCCACGAAACCCAAATCGCCCATGGTTTCTTAAATGGGAAATTACACCTCTTGGAAGATATTTTTTATTATTATTATTATTTGAAAATAAAACAAATATTCTTATCTGGAAATATTTGTGTTTTGTTGTGATAGATACAGGCCAGGCACTCCACTCACTCTCTCTCTTTTAACATTCGTTGTAGTTGTCGCCTTTGTCATTGTCAGTGACGGTGTGGACACGTTTGCCTGAAGATAAAATTATAGAAACAAAATAGTTTTGAAAAAAAAAATTAACAAAAAAATAAAAAAACAATAATAAATTTATCAAGTGAATCTAAAATAAAACAAAAAAAATTTTTAAATAACACCCTCATGAATTGAAAAACAAAATTCCAAAACAGTGTTTTCCTTAATGAAATATGGTGTTGGTGTGAATAACAAGATTGTAAATAATTTTCCATAACAAAAAAAAATTATAAACAAATGTTGGTGAAATTAATTTTTTATGAAATTTCTGAACCTAACCTCACATTTTTTCAACTTTTTAATTAATTAAAATTAAAATTAATTTTTTATGAAATTTCTGAACCTAACCTCACATTTTTTCAACTTTTTAATTACTTTTCAAATATCTTGTCTTATTTTGTCATTCATCATCAATCACTATACATTTTTATTATTACTTTCTATAAATAATTTTAATGATAAAGAAAATTAAAAAAATAAAAAAAAATATATATTAAGTTTTTTTTTATTACAAAATATTCCAAAACACTATTTATTTAATGACAGCATCTAAGCATGACAAAACAAAATCGTAGAAGCAAAATAAAAATTAAACCAGTAAGGAAAGTAGTAAATTCGGACAGGGCCGCGACTATATGATACCCTTCACCACTTTGAGTATATTCAACAGATGAATCCTAATAGACGTCGCATTTTTAAAGGACCAGTAAAATGAAATTGGAACAATAAACACGTCATTCTGCAACCGATACTAAATTGTTCATTTGGTCAGATATAGAAGCTATATCTAAATCTGAACCGATTTCAGGAAATTTAACACACATCTAGAACTAATTCATTACGCTGTGCCAAATTTAGTGCAAACCCAAAGATATTAAGGGACTTTGGTGCACCATTTACATTAAATCGGACGAAAATATCGTATCGTACTAAATTACAATCAATTCGGTCGAAAAATACGATCAAAACCCCCAAAATACCAAAAATTTGGGGGTACCGTTATATGGGGACTACCAGAAAAACTGGACCTATATTTACAATTTCTAGTGGAGTAATTTGATACCCAATAAGTACCCAATGTACAAAATTTCAGAGAATTCAGTTATAAAACGAGCCCAAGAACCCGAAAATACCGAAAATTGGGGGTACCCTTATATGGGGACTCTCCGAAAAAATGGACCTTTATTTATAATTTTTGGTAGGGAGATTTGTTACCCAATAAAAACTCAAAGTACCAAATTTCAGCGAATTCGGTCGAAAAATTCGATCAAAACCCCCAAAATACCGAAAATTGGGGATACTCTTATATGGGGGCTATCCGAAAAAATTTACCTTTATTTATAATTTTTGATAGGGAGATTTGTTACCCAATAAGAACTCAAAGTACCAAATTTCAGCGAATTCAGTTAAAAAACGCGCTCAAGAACCTCAAAATACCGAAAATTGGGGGTACCCTTATATGGGGACTATACGAAAAAAATAGACCTTTATTTATAACTTTTGGTAGGGAGATTTGCTACCTAATAATAACACAAAATACCAAATTTCAGCGCATTCAGTTAAAAAACGCGCTCAAGAACCTCAAAATACCGAATATTTGGTGGTACCCGTATATGGGGGCTATACGAAAAAATTGACCTTTATTTATAACTTTTGGTAGGGAGATTTGCTACCCAATAGTAACACAAAATACCAAATTTCAGCGAATTCAGTTAAAAAACGCGCTCAAGAACCTCAAAATACCGAAAATTTGGTGGTACCCTTATATGGGGACTCTGCGAAAAAATGGACCTTTATTTATAACTTTTGGTAGGGAGATTTGCTACCCAATAATAACACAAAATACTAAATTTCAGCGAATTCAGTTAAAAAACGCGCTCAAGAACCTCAAAATACCGAAAATTGGGGATACCCTTATATGGGAGCTATGCCTAAACATGGACCGATTTTCTCCAATTTAAATAGGGTTCGCCCTTGGGCCAATTAAGTGATCTGTGCCAAATTTCATCCAAATCGGATCATAAATGCGACATGTACTTTGTTAACAAAAATACATGGACGGACAGACGGACATGCCTAAATCGACTCAGAAAGTGATTCTATGCATATTCTCAAAAGGAACCATGGGTATATCTCGATTATTTTTGCCTTTTACAAACATATGCACAAAGACATAATACCCTGTACGACAGTGTGGTGAAGGGTATAAAAAAATACTAATTATAAGAATTCCCGGCAAATGCATTTTCATTTTAGTACAATGGACTTTATTTTCTCTAAAACTTTATTAATAATTTATAAATATTTTTTTTTAGAAAAGGTTTTAAAAATAAATTTGTGTAAAAACCAGCGAGCGGAGCAGTATAGTCGGACGGGGCCGACCATATGATACCCTACACAACTACCACGGAACTCTAACTTTCTGCGGTTCTATATTCTGAAACTGGGAAATATTTCGTGATAGGTCAACAGCTCCACTTCACTAACCCTGGCATATTTTCCATTTTTTTTTCAAGAAGAATTTTTACGCCAAATGAATTTTTACGCCATAAAATAAAAAAAACTGGTCACTTTAGGTTTTGGTTGATTTGACCCTCGGAATATTGACCGACCATCATCTGAACAGCCGCTCTAAGTATTTGATCACATCCCCTTCACCTTGTAAAATATGCGATGTTCTGCATATAATAATTGTCTCGAGAGCGACTAGAAAATCTGACAAAATTCAAGTTTTCCGTTCATTGCACCCCTTGAATGAAATCTCAACTTCACCGAAAACTATAGGCGTCGTCCTTGACCATATTCGGAACTTCATTTACAATTTCAAAGCGATCAGCGCGAAATTTCCGTTCTCTAATGGAGTAATAGTAATACTATGCACATAGTCACTTTTACCTAATTCACGTATAACTCCCACATCAGAGAGAAGCCATCTAATTGGTACCAATTTAAAGGCCAACCACTCCTCTTGGATATACTATCAACTTCTCGGGTCTATGTCCTTCAGGAGTAAATAAATACGCTATAGAATATAAATTTTGTCATTTCTTTCACAAAAGTCAAGGTCCATTTGACCAGCTAAATATTGACCGATCTTTATAAAAATAGGCATGGTTATTCTTTGGCCCTGCACAAAGCTATAATACCTTGGGGCTGCACAAAGCTATAATACCCTGACAACATAGTTGTGTAAGGTAACATAATGCCTCTCTCATAGAAGTCCTGCTCTCTATTTGCAAAAAACTCTAATGGTCGATTTTCACAATCCTCCCTAGATATCAATTTTTTATCATTAAAGAAATTTTGCAATGCAAGAAAAAGAGAATAATCGCTTGGTGCCAAGTCCGGACTTCCCAACCAAACTCTCGAAGTTTCTGGCGAGTCATTGTAGATGTGTGTGGCCTAGCGTTTTCCTGGTGCAACACGACACCTCTCCTGTTGGCCAATTCTGGCAGTTTCTGGTCTATTGTTATTTTCAAATGGTCCAGTTGTTGACAGTAGAGATCAGAATTTAGCTTTTGGCCATATTAAAGCAACTCCTAATAAATAATATCCTTCCAGTCCCAAAAAATGCACAGCAGGACCTTCATGGCCGTTAGTCCTGGTTTGACCACCGTTTGAGGTGTTTCACCGCTTTTTGACCACGATCGTTTTCGCACAGAGTTATGGTATGTGATCCATTTCTCATCTCCAGTCACCATCCGTTTAAGAAAGACCCATTTCTCATTCCATTTGGCCAAGGCTTCGCAGATGGTAATTCCACTTTTTTCTGTTAATTGGTGTGGCGCCCAAACATCGAGCTTCTGTTTGAATCCAGCTTTGTGTAAATGGTTTAAATCCGTTTTATGGTCGATTTTTAGCTCCTGGGCGATATTACGGTCAACATCGATCATTTCCCCGATTTTATCAACATTTTCGTCGACTGGCCTAATGTTTTTCTTTTTCCCCAACCTAATATTTAAAGAAAGAAATCTGACCTCTATGTCTGAGGCATATTTTTCTATAGAAAAAAAATATGAACTTTTCTATACAAACAAATCTCTTCTCAGTGATAAACGAATTTTTCCTATACAAAAAATCTACCATCCAATGACCCAATTATTTTCATCTGTAGAACAGATTTGATCGAGTTTTTCCTCTTCAGAAAATATCTGGCCTTAGTGTCTGAGTCATTTTTTCTACGGAAAAAAATCTGTCATCACACTCTGAGGTATTTTTTCTATAAGGAAAATTTGGCTTTCGTATCTGAGGTAGTTTTTTCTTTAGAAAAAATTAGATCTCAGTGTCTGAAGATGTTCTTTATAGAAAAAATCTGACCTCAGTGTCGTCTAAGATTTAGGAAAAATTTTACTTCTTCCTTGTGTCGGAATAATTTTTTATGGAAAAAACTTGACGTCAGTATTTGTTCTATAGAAAAAATCTGGCCTCAGTCCCTGAGGTATTTTTTTTTTTCTATAAAAAAACAACTCAGTGCCATCTTATATGGGAGCTGTGGAAATCACATCTCAAGGTCTGAAGCATTTTTTTAACACTCTGATGTACTTTTTATAGAAAAAATCTGACCTCAGACACTGAGGTATTTTTTCTATAGAAAACCCCCTGGCCTCAGTGTCTGAGTTATTTTTTTTTCTATAGAAAAAATCCTGACCTCAGTGTCTGAGATATTTTTTTTCAATAGAAAAAATCCTGACCTCAGTGCCTGTGGTACTTTTTTCTATAGAAAAAATACGAACTCTGAGTCTGAGGTATTTTTTCTATAGAAAAAAATCTGAGGAATTTTTTTCTATAGAAAAAAGTCAGACCTCAATGTCTGAGGAATTTTTTTCTATAGAAAAAAGTCAGACCTCAATGTCTGACGAATTTTTTTTTTTTATAGAAAAAAAAACGACCTCAGAGTCTGAGGAATTTTTTTCTGTAGAAAAAATCAGACCTCAGTGTCTGAGGAATTTTTTTCTATAGAAAAAAATCAGACCTCAGTGTCTAAGGAATTTTTTTCTAGAAAAAATCCTGACCTCAGTGCCTGAGGTATCTTTTTCTATAGAAACAAAAAATCTGACCTCAGTGCCTGAGGTACTTTTTTCTATAGAAAAAAATACGAACTCTGAGTCTGAGGTATTTTTTCTATAGAAAAAATCAGAGGAATTTTTTCTATAGAAAAAAGTCAGACCTCAATGTCTGAGGAATTTTTTTCTATAGCAAAAAAAGTCAGAGTCATATAGAAAAAAGAAAAAAGTCAGACCTCAATGTCTGACGAATTTTTTTCTATAGAAAAAAATCGGACCTCAGTGTCTAAGGAATTTTTTTCTATAGAAAAAAATCAGACCTCACTGTCTAAGGAATTTTTTTCTATAGAAAAAAATCAGACCTCAGTGTCTAAGGAATTTTTTTCTATAGAAAAAAATCAGACCTCAGTGTCTAAGGAATTTTTTTCTATAGAAAAAAAACAGACCTCAGTGTCTATAGAAAAGTCTGACTTCAGTGTCTGAGGTATTTTTTCTATGGAAAAAAATTGCCTCTATAGAAAAAATCTGGCCTCAGTGTCGGACTAATTTTTGAATCTTTGCCTTCATTTGTAATAAAAATAAAAATTAAATTTAAGTGTAGCCCCTCTATGTATGTCTGAATAATTCATAACTAACAAAAAATGCACTTCATTTATGTAACCAAAATGCATCATCCTACTCAAATTCCATAAGAAAACAATAAAACTAACAACAACAACATGGTGATGGTAACAACAAATCACAACTCCCTACAAAAATACAGAAAAAACCAAAATAAAAACCTCAAACTAAATCCAAGCTATTTTCTTCATCTTTAAATAGATTGGAAACACGATAACGAAATTTAGAGATCCGAAAGAACCTCCAGAAGAATTTAACTGATCCCGCATTCAAAATCGAAAACAAAGTCTAAAATGCCACTATTTGCCAAGAAAGTTCCCAAGCCCACAATACCAGCCGATTCGGTATTTCACGACAACAACAATGGTCTAATGTCAAATGGTAAAGTACCCCCCAGCCAGCAGCAACAACAACAGAATGGCAATTACACTCAAAGGACACCATCGATAAGTGAATCAAATGTTCAAAAACCCCAATTAGTATTCCATTGCCAGCTGGCCCATGGCAGTCCCACTGGCCTAATTACCGGCTTTGCCAGTGTACGAGAATTGTATAAGAAAATTGCCGAATGTTATGATATACCAGCTGAGGAGATCTTGTTCTGCACCCTCAACTCCCACAAGGTGGATATGACCAAACTGCTGGGTGGTCAAATTGGTTTGGATGATTTCATATTTGCCCATCGAAAAGGCCAGCCAAAGGAAATTGAAATTGTCAAATCGGAAGATGCCTTGGGCCTGACCATTACCGATAATGGTGCCGGTTTTGCATTTATCAAACGGATCAAAGAGGGATCCATTATTGATCGCATCGAACACATTTTAGTGGGAGATCACATCGAGAAATTGAACGGGGAGAGTATGGTGGG